>NW_027616915.1:0-170101 GCF_964187855.1 Myxine glutinosa
CCCAGATGTCCATCAATGGGTGGTGCTTGGCCGCAAAAGAACTGCGGTCCATTGTGGGTGGCCACCAAAATTGCGGTCCATATGGTGTATCGATCCAGGCAGCAAGCAGCGAAAGTGCAGGCCCACAACTGCGGAGCCAGCACCTCTCTCTCCTCTCTCTCTGCCCCAAAGCCAGATCCTCGGAGGTGGGAGACAAAAGAAGCAGACAAGTGAGTAAGGCGGTAAGGGCGCAAAAGTGCACACAATGTAAGGTAATGCACACTGGGGGCACATGGGAACCAGGTGAGACAGGTACGTTCCTACCGTACGCCCCCCCCCCACCAGGTAACCTACATGGCCCCTCCCTTACCCCTCACTGTATCCACAAAACACAACACTACCCATAAACATCTACTTTACACATCAACAACGTCCCTACTGTCTTCCCCGTTCCTCCCATAAACCAAATTCGTCTTCTCTCCCCCCTAACCAATCAAATTTGCCATTTTCAACTCTCATCAAAATTTGCCATCTCCAACTCAACATCATAATTTGCCATCACCAATTCACATCAGTCCCTCCTAAGGAGGGAGAGATGGAATCACCCCAATGTCTCATCCACGTCGTGATGCGTCTCACAAATCCAACAGCAATCCTTACTTCCTGCAACACAAAACAAAGAAAACACAGGTGTGGAGTCATCATCATCACCACAGGTAAGTGGCTGCGTATGGTGCGACAGGTTCATCAATCCTAACTATTTCCTAAATGACTTTAACAACTTTACATTACCCGGGGTCTTTCTCCTGCCAAACCATTGGCCCTCTTACACTATGGGTTCTAAAAACCAATTCCCATTGACCAAACTGTGGTGCCCCTCAATTTGGGGTCTCACTCCCCCGATTCATCTCTCGGTGCCCTCGCACAATTTCTGGGCTGCGACGTGTAGCTCTCCTAGCCGGTCTACCCACCTGCACACCTCCACCACTGCAGTTGCCTCCGAGCTTACCTGCTCCTTACCCTAACCTAACTACCTGGGGAAGGCCCTCTGGCGCTCTCCCCACTCGGTGCCCTCTCTGGCACTGGGCTACCCGGGTCCGTCCTCTGGATCCTCGGGCCCCACTGACACTAACGGCTCCCAGAGCCCACCTGCGGCCTCACCTGGCCGACATCCTCACAGTGGTGGAGTGCCCAACCAACTACACACACTAACAGGCTACACGCCCAGCCATTTCCACAACACTAATGCACCCATCCGCAATACCATTCTGCAACCGCACCACAAATGCCAATATCCAACCACAATTTACCTATACCCTCTACCTAACACTTACACTACCCGCCCCGGGTACTCGTGAAAGGGGTCCACTCTTCCCCCATCCACACCTTCGCACCATGCACACCACCCCGTACCACTTACTCCAACTCTCTCCACACCACTCATTCTCTGCTCCATATATTCCACACACCTGGTGCCACCTGCACCCTTCTCTCCCCAAGCGCTTCCGCGCTGATCCACAACACTCACTACTCATCCACTGCTCCACACACCTGTCCAGTTGCACACCTGTGCAATCACACCTGTTCAATCCTCACACAGCATCATCTCATCTAACTACTCCCCTCTGAAACTTGCGCTTCCCAGTCGTCCCTTTAAACTATTGCGCTCCCTCGTCATTATCATCCACACTAATCTACCTGCGTCCCCACTACAGGTATCAGTCACTAACTAAACTTAACGTCACCTAATGTCATCTTCGCTAGATCCCTACCAATATCCTAACCCACCCGGGCTAGTTTTCACTGCCATACACCCCATAAGCTATTGCTCCTTTGCCCCCACCATGGGAAGGGTGGCAGGGATGCCACCCTTACCCACCGGGCCCATCGCTCATCAATCCCCCAGTCCTCTGGCACTAATAAGCCCCCCTTATTCAGAGGTACTGGGTCCCGCCTCGGCATCTAAAGCCGAGGCAATCCACGGGGGCGCCTGCTCGCCGGTGTAAGGTCTTATCCGGTCGGCGTGGACGATCCGAGGGAGGGCTCGTGGCCCCATTTTGATCTTAATGACCACGTCACAGATTTGCGACAGGACGACTCCTGGGCCTTGCCAGGGGGAGGTGAGCTTTGGGCACCTTCCCTTCCGCCTCCGGGGATTAAAGAACCAAATCTTCAACCGACCCGGATCTCAGTCAACGGAGCATCTTCTCTTCTGGATTTGGTTATGACAAACTTCCCTGAAAATGTCTGCTGCTCTTCTTCTGCTCCAATCGGCTCATCTGATCATGTGCTTGTCAAAGTGGACATCTCTCTGACCATTCTCAGAGAGCCTCCTCAGCGTCGACGAGTCTGGCATTTCACTCAGGCCAACTGGCACGGTCTTCAAGCAGCCATCAATCATCTGGACTGGTCTCCCATCTCTACCGCCTCTGACATCAACTCATCCTGGGAATTCTTTCAAAGTAAATTGCTCTCTCTCATGCACAGATTTATACCATCTCGTCTTCAGTTGTCATACCCTTCCTCCCGTCCATGGTACACGGAATCTTGTGGTGAGGCTGTTGCCCTGAAACAACTTGCTTTCGTCTCCTGGAAAGCAAATCCAACGGAAGGAAATCTCATTTCCTTTCACAAAGCCCGAAACAAGTGTGTGTCCACCCTCAGGAGAGCCAGGAAACAATATCTCACCATTCTCAAGACCGAACTCTCTTATCTGTCTCCCTCTTCCAAATCCTGGTGGCGTCTGGTCAAATCTGTTTCTGGTGTTTGTTCCCCCTCCATCCCCTCCCTCACCTCAAACGGCTTAACGGCTGACTCCGCACGTGAAAAAGCTGAATGCCTCAACTCTGTGTTTGCCTCTAAATCTTGTGTCCCAAACCCATCCCTCTCTGTACCCACCGTACCCAGTCGTACCCAGCTGCTCCTGGACTCTGTGTCCTTTCCTCCTGACAAGGTGGAAAAGTTTCTGGCAACCCTCGACTCTGATTCTGCAACTGGTCCTGACGGCATCAGCCCACGGGTCCTAAAATCATGTTCTTCTGCACTTTCACTCCCTCTTTCTGTTCTCTTCACCCTCTCTTTTGCTCAAGGTCATCTGCCATCTGCTTGGAAATCAGCCAACATCACCGCTTTGCACAAAAAAGGTGCAAAAACAGATCCCAGCAACTACAGACCAATCAGCCTTCTCCCAATTATCAGCAAAGTCATGGAATCCATCATTGCTTCAGATATTAAATCTTTCCTCTTCTCCAATGGCTTGATCTCTGATCATCAATTTGGTTTCAGACCTGGTCACTCTACTCTGGACATGCTGCTTCTGCTTTCTCAACAATGGATGGAGGTCCTCAACGCCAAACAGGAAATTAGAGCTGTCTCCCTTGACATTTCACGTGCCTTCGATACGGTCTGGCACCCTGCTCTGCTCTCCAAACTCTCCTCCTTTGGTATCCATGGAAATCTCCACGCATGGCTGGCGGACTTCCTCTCTGGTCGTAGTCAACGTGTGGCCCTGAATGGGTTTCTCTCATCTCCTCTTCCTGTTCAGGCTGGAGTTCCCCAAGGTAGTGTTCTGGGCCCTGTGCTTTTTCTGGTCTTCATCAATGATCTCTCTGACTCTCTTGAAAATCCTCTCTATCTCTTTGCTGACGACTCTACTCTCTGTCGCTCCATTCCTCATCCCTCAGATCGGCAGTCTGCAGCCTCCTCACTCTCTGCAGACCTGGACAAAATCACAGACTGGTCAAACAAGTGGAACATGTCTTTCAATCCTGACAAATCTCACACTCTTACAATGTCTCTCCGAAAGGACCGACTGGACAACCCTCCCATCTACTTTCTCAACAATCCTCTCCAAGAAGTTCTGTCGCTCAAGCTTTTGGGTCTCACTATCTGCCATGATCTTTCTTGGGAAAACCACATTTCCAAGCTGGCCTCCAAAGCCAGTCGCCGACTGGGCATCCTCCGTCGTGCGAAGTCCTTCCTTGGCACACCTGAGCTCCTCACCACATACAAGGCTTTCATCCGCAGCTCAATGGAATACTGTTCCCCCCTCTGGGCTGGTGCTCCTGCCTCACACCTTGCTCGGCTTCACGCTGTTGAGGCCAAAGCTTTCAGAATCATTGGAATCTCCTGCGATGTAGTCAACGCCGAGGGCCTTTCACTCACTCACCGCAGGCAGGTTGGTGGTCTTTCTGTCTTCTACCGACTCCTCTCCGGCCTTGCTCCCCCAGCTCTCTCTGTGCTCTGTCCCCCCAATATTCCTTCAGGTCGCACAAGATCTGCCTGCAACCCTCTTCTGGTTAAACTGCCAAAGTCTAGGCTCTCTGCTCACCTTCACTCTTTCATTCCCCTTTTCTCCCGCCTCTGGAACAAACTCCCCCACTCCCTTCAATCCCACTCCTCCCTCCAGGTCTT
Organism: Myxine glutinosa; assembly: GCF_964187855.1. Lineage (NCBI taxonomy): Eukaryota > Metazoa > Chordata > Myxini > Myxiniformes > Myxinidae > Myxine > Myxine glutinosa. The sequence goes on from NW_027616915.1 coordinate 4,393, forward strand.
TAAAACAGCTGTTCACCACCATCTCTTATCTTCCCCCATCGAAAACCTTGATCTTTTCTACCCCCGGTAATTCACCCCAGAGTCCTTGCAGTGTTCATATGTTTTAATCCTCTCCCACCTCCCCCCAAGTCCTCCCGATGTCCCTGTTCTCAAATGTTGTGTTTGTGTCCTTCCCCCTCTCTTTTGTGTCCTTCCCCCTCTCTCACCATCTTGTCTACCGCTCCCCTTGTGTTTTGTGTGTCGGTTTGTCTTTTTGTGTGATTAATGTTAGCTCTTTCACGAGCCTCGATCTTGTATACAAATAAATAAATAAATAAATAATAAAAAAAAAAAATCCCCGGAGCGTATTGACTCCCCTGACTCCGGTCGTCGTACCTGCGCTTCATCTTTTCCCCCGCCAGATGGAGTTGGCGGCGGGCGAAGGCATGGACTAGCTCCATGCCTTCCTCTAGGTGACGTGCGTACCCCTCCCTCGGCGGGTTAACCACTGTGTCTGGCACGGGACCGCATAGCAAGTCGGCGGGAGCCCGTAACTCCCGCCCATACATAAGCAACGCTGGACTGCATGCGGTGGCCCCGTGCTGGCTGGTTCGGTAGGCCATAAGCAAATAAGGGAGATGTTCGTCCCAGTCATACTGACGGGTGGCGGTGAACAGTGCCAGTTGTTGGATTAGAGTTCGGTTAAATCTTTCCACCATCCCGTCAGATTGAGGTCTTAAAGGCGTTGTTCTGGTTTTCCGAATTGACAGGAGACTGCACACATCTTTTAGCAATTTGCTCTCAAAATTTCGTCCCTGGTCGGTGTGCAACTCCTGTGGAATCCCATGCCGGCACACAAATCCTTCCACGAAGGCCTGCGCTACCACCCCTGCTTCTTGGTTGGGGAGGGCGTAGGCCTCCGGCCACTTGGTGAAGTAGTCCATCACAACGAGGATGTACTTATTACCTAGGCGGGTGCGGGGTAGTGGGCCTAGGATATCCATGGCCACCCGCTCTAGGGGGGCCCCCCACCTGGTGTAATTGAAGGGGGGCCCTCATCCTCCGTGCTGGTCCCTTTTTGGCAGTACAGGCGTCGCATCTCCGACACCAGTCCTGTATGTCGCGCCCCATATTCACCCAATAAAACCTCCAGCGTACCCACGATATTGTCTTTGTCCTGCCCAAATGGCCGCCGGAGCGGGTACCATGCACCTGTTGCAATATGACGTTCTTGAATTTGTCAGGGACTATCACCAGCCAGGAAGTTCTATCAGAGGGAACCTCCACCCACTTGCGATACAAGATGTTATCCTTCAATTCCAGGGTCTGCCACTGAGCCCAATATGCCTTTGTTTGTGCCCCGAGGGGGGTGACCTCTTCCCCCTTTGGTCTTTGCCCCAATTTGACCCAATTGAACACTGGCCCCAGGACAGGATCCTCCTGCTGGGCCGTGCTCCATGCCAAAGTTCCGAATTCCTCATCTGCGGTTAGTGGCAAAATTGGCCCTCTCACCCGGGTTGCCCGGACAACGAGGGTCGGGTCCGAATCGCCCAATTGTTCCCTCTCCTCGTGTCTCGCACAAAATTTGCAGTTTTCCCCCAGACAAGGACGCCGAGAGAGTGCGTCCGCATTACCATGGGCCTTCCCGGCCCTATGGGCCACATCAAAATCGTACTGCTGCAACTTTTCCAACCACCTTGCAATTTGGCCCTCTGGTTCCTTGAACCGAAGGAGCCATTGCAAGGAGGAATGGTCAGTTCTAACCAAAAATTTCCGCCCGTACAAGTACGGGTGGAAATGGTTCATGGCAGCCAGCATAGCCAATAACTCTTTGCGAGTGACGCAATAATTTCTCTCGGGCCTACTTAAGGCCCGACTATAATAACCAATCACTCTCTCCACGCCCTCCTGTGTCTGAGACAAAACTGCGCCCAATCCTTCCTGGCTCGCATCCGTGTCCAGGGTAAATGCCCCGTTGCTAGTGGGGTACGCTAGAAGGGGTGCGGATGTCAGACACCCCTTCAATTTTTGGAAGGCCTCGTGGCACTCCCGTGTCCAATTAAATCGCGTCCCCTTCTCCGTAAGCCGGTGGAGGGGACGGGCCAATTCCGCAAATTTCGCCACAAAGCGCCGGTAGTAGGAGCAGAGTCCCAAAAATCCCCGCACCTCTTTGATGGTACGTGGTGCGGGCCACTCCTCTACCGCTTTAATTTTGTCTGGGTCCGTTTTTACCCCCTCGCGGCCAATCACGTGACCTAGATAGGCCACCTCTCTTGCAAACAAAGTGCACTTACTCGGGTTCAGCTTCAACCCTGCCTGTCTGAGGCACCCGAACACCTGGTCCAAATTAGCTACTGCCTGGGGGAACGTTTGGGCATGTACCAGGACGTCATCCAGGTACACCAGGCATGATTGCCATGGCATGCCGCCCAGTACATGCTCCATCAATCTTTCAAAGGTGGCGGGGGCGTTACACAAACCAAACGGCATCACAGTAAACTGATACAGTCCCTTACCTGTGGAAAATGCCGTTTTCTCCTTCCCTGCCCTATCCATCTCCACCTGCCAATACCCACTCTTGAGGTCCAAAGTTGAAAACCAATTTGAGCCCGCAACGGCATCGAGGGTGTCATCAATCCTTGGCAGGGGATATGAGTCCTTGAGTGTCACGTTGTTTAGCTGGCGATAGTCCACGCAGAACCGCGTGGTCCCATCCTTCTTTTTGACCAGCACAACAGGTGACATCCAAGGACTTCCCGAGGGCTCGATCACGCCTGCGTCGAGCATTTTTTCAACCTGCTCGTCAGCTTCCGCCCTCTTGCTCCAAGGGAGCCGTCGGGCGGCCTGACGAATAGGCCGGGCCTCACCGGTGTGGATCTGATGTTTCACCAGGCCCGTACGTCCAATATCCTCGGTGGACAGGGAGAAGAGGTCCAAATGGGACCCAACCAGTTTGTGTAAGGCCTCCCTCTGGGTACCTCCCAACTCTACGCTACTACGATTTACCATCTCGCAAATGGGATCGGGCCAATTCCTACTTCTTATTGAAGGCTCCCCCCGGGGTCGGCTCGGCTGGACGTTCTCGCCCCTCACTGTCGCGACTTCCTCAACTGGGGTGCAGCCAGCTACCCTCGTGCCCCTTACTATAGTGCGTGGTTCTGTACTCATATTTATTACTCGGACGGCCACTACCGGTCCGTCCGTTTTTACAAGAGTGCGGCCCACGATTAAACCCGGTATGGACTGCGCTGCCACCGGTTCGACCAGGCCGCAGGACTCCTGCCATGTTGGGCGAGCTGCCCACCGGGCCGGCACTATCACCTCGGCCCTTGGGGGGATGGTCACGGCCTCGGAAGCCTCCAGCTCCGCTCTCTCGGCCGTGCTCACTCCCCCTAACGGCAGCTCTTCTACTCCCACCTGCAGGATCCCCCGGCACAAGTCGATTTTACAACCGCTGGCAGTCAACAAATCCAACCCTATTAAACATGGGTCGCACACCTCCGCTACCCAAACATCTATCTCCCTCCTTACCGACCCTAACTTGAGGGTCACAGAACCACGCCCTATGATCGGGGCCGTTACCCCGGTAGCAAGTTGCAAACTATAATTTTGCAGGCGCTGGATCTTATCCCAGCCACCTGCGCTCGAATCAAGGACCACAGGGCTGATGATCGTGGCGCTAGCTCCTGTGTCCACTACGGCGTCTACCCCCACGCCGGCAATTTTGCATCTGATTGTCAGGCTACCGGTTCCAATTTGGCCACAATAAATGACCTGTCGCGTCAATGAGGGCTCTCCTCCATCCTCTTCTGCCGAACACCGCCCTATGTGCCCGACACCTTCTAGTTTCCCGGGGTCTGGCGGGGGGGTGTCTGGGGTCGGCTAACCCGCTCCCCCCTGGGCAGAGTTGAGGACCTCAACCGCCGGGGATCATCCCGGCGCGCGGCTCGAGAGTGCCGCGCCAGGTGACCCAGACGGTTGCAGGTATAGCACCTCACCTGATAAGGTGCTTGCCTCCGGAATTCCAAATTTCCCCCCCTGTAGGTCCGAATTGGATTACCCGCTCGTGGTCCACCGCGGGCCACCTCCGGGGCCGCCTGCCATGGTCCAGGTCCCGCCAGGCGCTGGTCCACCAGCCTCCGGACCATGCCCGCCAGGTCAGGACCCACGTCGGGGGCGGGCCCCCTAAGGGGTCCGCCCTCCATCGGGGGTCCCACCTGGCGGACCGCCATTGCGAGACGCTCGCCCCCCCGGGCCAGGGGCCTCGCTGCTTCCCAATGGGCCGCAGCGTCAGCCGCCTGGCTCAGAGTCTGGTGGCGCCACATGGCGAGCTGTTGCCGGAGCTCAATATCCGGGAGGGCCTGGATAAAATGGTCCAGCGCCAGGCTTTCCCGGGAATCCGCTGCCATGCTAGCATGTGTGATCCCCACTGCGCGGCGAATGTCGTGGGCAAGCTCCCCGATGGCTTCCTGGGGCTTGCGCTTTCGCAGCGCGAGCTGAGCTTTAACAAGCTCGCTCTGCTGTTCAATGCCGAATCGATTAATTAGGGCGTCGCGGAGGGCTTGCAGGGTGAGAGCACCCGATGGTAATGCCGTCAGCACCTCCGCCGCCGCGCCGCGCAATGCGGCCACCAGGTGTACTCCACCTTCGTCCTCGCCCCAACCGTTGCCCTTACACACACAGTCGAACTGCGCCAGGTACGCGCGTAGATCACTCTTGCCGTCATACGGCGCGAGTGGGACCTTGTGGGACCACCTCGTATGCGAGTCGTTGCCCGCCTGCCGGACCCCGTGCGTCGCCCCTTGCGGGGTCAGCGCGGGGCCGAACCGGCCGGGCCCCCACAGTACATTACCCCCAAGGGGCTCTCGTGCCTCCCCGGTCCCTCCAACAACTACCCCTGTTGGTGTCGATGCATGGGTCACACCTCCGCAACCCGCTACCCATTCCATACCACCACAACCTTGCTCACCCACACCTCGCACCTCTCGTTCCATACCCTCCGGACCAGCCATACACCTCACTCTTGGCCTCTCACGAACATCCGGGTCTATCTCGACCCCCAAGCTTATTAAATCACCTGGCGCATCATACGCACGACCATATTGGTCACCACTTACACCGGGTCCTCTTTCTCTTCGCTTCTCCTCCATCACCTGCGAATCCCTCATCCGGTTAATGAGCACATCATCACGATCCGAACACAGACTTTGGACCAATTCTTTTACTTCCTCCTTTATCTCTTTCTTATCCTCTCTCCGTCGCTTTTTAATTTCGCTCACCCCTTCTTCCACTTCTTCTAATTTCTGCTTCACCTCCTTCATCTCCTCGTGCGCCCCTTTAAGTTCTTCCTCTAACTCCACTTTATTTTTTTCGATGTGCTCCCGCACCTCCCGCTCTTTAACCTCCATCACCTCTACCACCTTGTCCATTTTCCTCGTCAGGTCCTCATGTACCGTCTTGCACTCTTTTTTAATTACCCCTACGTCCTTTTTCATCTCCTTCTGTGTCGATTTTAAACCCTCTATTACCGCTGTGTTCTTCTTTACCTGGTCCCCCAACTCCTTTTGTCCCACTGTCAGTTGTTCTACTCCCAGCGTCAACTCCTCTATACCCCCTTGCAATTTTACAGTCCCCTTTCTCACCTCCTTCTCCATGCGCTCCTTACAGTGCCTCACCTCCTCGCGCACTCCTCCGACCTCCTCACTCACACCTCTTCTGATCTCCTCTCCCATCACTTGCATCTCCTGCCCAGATGCCACCCTCATCTGCTCCATTTCCTCCCTGTGAGCATCCAGTTTGGTTTCTACCCCCATTCTGACCCCCTCTATCTGCTGCCCCATTTGTTTAACTTCCCTTTCCGCTTGGTCCCTCATGTCCCTCAATTTGCCTTCCATCCTGTTTTCTAACCCCTCTAACCCCTTTTGCATCCCTTCCATTTGATTCTCTTGAGCGGCCATTCTGTTTTCTACCCCCATTAACCCATTTTTCACCTCTTTTATTCCGTTGTCTAACCCCTCACCGGTACCCCTCGCTTCGTCCCTCATTGCCCCCATTTGGCCCTCCAATCGCTCACCCTGAGCATCCATCCGGTTCCCCATTACCCCCATTTGGTTTCCCATTACCCCCATTTGGCCCTCCAATCGCTCACTCAATCGCTCAATTTGGCTCCCCATACTCATCTGTACAGCTGCCTGTAGCTGCGCAATGAGGGCCTGCATGTCAATCGGCTGCATGTTAAAGCCCGTTGATACAGCGGGCTCGGCTACCGCGCGCTCTTGCGAGGCGCCATTTTGCGCGCCCGCAACGTCGGGCGCAACGACGCTATTTTGTGCGTCTGCTACCCTCACTGCTTCGCTCTCCTCTTGTCCCTCATTTTGGTCCTGGATCGACCCTGCCTCACTCTCCTCTACCGGACCCCAGCCGACTTGGTCTGCCATAGCGCGACTTTCAAAATTCGGGTTTTTATATTTTGTAAAACACAATCAAATTTCGCCGTTATAATTTCGAGCGCGTAAAACGCGCTCCGGATCGAATCTCACTCCTCGACACCAATTGTTACCCTAATGGTACAATTGGTGTTCCAAAATTTGGGCTAAATGAATTTAGTCCCAGGTCCGAATCCGACACTCCTGACACCAATTGTTACGGACACGACTTAGATGTTATGATGGGCCGAGCGGAATGGCCGCCGTGTTCGCACAAGTTACCCGATTATACTCGAACGTTGGCCGAGTCGCGCTACGCTAGATCAATTGAGGAAAGGACACAGCGGCTGGGTTAAAATGACACGACACCAGGGGTACGGTTCTCAAGACCTCCGGAGGAGGTTATAATATTGCGGAAGGTTAGATTACAAGGATGAGAGAGACAGCATAGAAAGATAGGCACTTAGACACACTTATCTTATTCCCGACAGACCACAGATAAACGGGACAAAACTGACTCACACGGGGATTGATGGCAAGGAGGGGCAGGTATTCGATGGCTCAAGGTGCACCTTGGCTCAGGGGCAAATCGACCCGGTCCGGTCCAAAGATGCGGGGAGGTCGCTCAGCGCTCGGAGGTTGCGACTTGTCTTTCCAAGCTGGGGGCGCATCTGACGTCACGTCCGGTCAGTCGCTGCGTATATCCGGCGGGGAGTGACACGCCCTCGGCTCGTTAGCTCCGCCCCAGATGGAATCGGCCCGCCGCTTCTTATTGGCTGCGGGGGGTTACCGGGCTCCGCCCTTGACGAGGAGCTGACAGCCAGCCCCTTCGTGGTAACCCCGTAACCTGGAGCACATGGGCCATGGCGGCTAACCGAGCCGGAGTGAGGACGCCCACTCCCCGCACCGCGGCCGCGCCGCCCCCGCTGTGGTTGAGGTTGTTGTTGTTCCTTGAGATGATGGGAGGATGCGGAGATGAGGTTGGGGGGAGGTATTGGGAGGTCCTAAACTCACTACTGGTGCCATACAATCACATTCTGGTGCAACGAAGAGTCAGAATTAATGGAAACGAGTCCTTAACTGACATAGACTAAGAATAACTAGCAAGATGTCCGAAAGTTGTCTACGTGGGATGCGGTGGACCTGGGCACGACATTTAATGGGGGAAGAAGGGGAAGGTCGGTTCTACAGAGTGTTGTTTACAGACAATGGGACTAGGGAATGGGGGATTGGGGATAGTTGGGGAGTATTGGGGAAATAGGGGAATATTTACAAGCGGATATGGAGGCCAAATCCCATATCCGCAACAATATATATATATATATATATATATATATAAATATATATATATATATATATATGTTGGAACCCATCTGTGGATCGGTCCCATCGGCCGATGGGTCTGACCCATCTGTGGATGCACGAGAAATGACAATGCAGACCCATCGGCCGATGGGTCTGCGCCATCTGCGGATGTGTTGTTCATCTTGAAGGAATGTGTTGACAGAATGGTGCTCTTCAATCAGGTACACAGTCATTGGAATTACATGTGGTAGGAATTTAACAGAGATGATTTTTAAATGTTTAACAGATTAAACCACATGTCAGGGACTGCTTTATAAACATTTATGACATCAATTGCTTATTTTTAGGTTCAAATAAACATACTCATCCACCATTGATGCATAGGAAACACAGATGGGTTCACCTTCAAGGTGAACAACACATCCGCAGATGGCGCAGACCCATCGGCCGATGGGACCGATCCACAGATGGGTTCCAACATATATACTGAAACGCAAAAGAAACTTACCACCTTTGAAACCTTTAAATATCAACAATAACACTGCGTGTAGTAAATGTGTGAACTTATTTGTGGACAATAGTGTCCTCACTGTCAGACAAAACGGTCACGGATGGTCACTTGAACCTTCAATGGTCACTTCATAGCACAGCTGTTGAACAGCCGTTTTGACTGTCAGTGATTAGCCAAGGGGTACGGGATGATTTTAATGAGCTGCACGTGATGTCTTGATATTGGCTTTAAAAAGGCCAGTGCAAAATGGGCATTTTGACCAAAAAATTTGACCATTTTGACCAACTTCAAAAAGACCGAAAATATTGTAGAAATGAAGATCAAATAGCTGTATGTTGAAATGTGTTGAAAAAGTCAAAACTTTACATGGGGTCTACTTACTTTTTTATGTGACTGTAAGACGAAATAAAGGGAGTGGGAGACAAGATGGGGAAAGACGGGGAAGCACACAAGTACAACATTTGAGAGCAGGGACATCGGGAGATCTGTGGGAGGGAGAGGGCTTGGAGAGAGGAGGCATGGGAAGGGGGTGGAGTGTGAAACACACATGGACAGAGCTCGGACTTGCAGGAAAGAAGTTTGTATTTCATTAAAGTGGATCTGGGGTGAATTAACTGGGGTAGAAAAGATCAAGGTTTTGGATGGGGGAAGATAAGAGATGGTGGTGAACAGCTGTTTTGAAGACCTGGAGGGAGGAGTGGGATTGAAGAGAGTGAGAGAGTTTGTTCCAGAGGTGGGAGAAAAGAGCAATGAAAGAGTGAAGTTGAGCAGAGAGTCTTGATTTTGGCAGTTTCACCAGAAGAGGGTTGCTGGCAGATCTTGTGCGACCTGGAGGAGTATTTTGGGGGACAGAGCACAGACAGGGCTGGGGTGGGGGGGGGCTCGGCCAGATAGGAGTCGGTAGAAGACAGAAAGACCACCAATTTCGACCCAGCTATGAAATGGCATTTTGGCGTTTCATGGGCAGGACGATACATCAATGTGTGTGCCGGCCCTTGGATGGACATTGAACTGGCATCACATCTGCCACCATTTATTGGTTGACATTGAAGATCCCGCAGTGTCCTTCGCGAAGAGTAGGCGAGCTATTGCACCCTCAGGCAATGATGCTGCCCTGCAGCCTTGGGTTGCATACAAACGAAGATCACTGGGAGGATGGAGAGATCGGTGTTTTTGCCTTGGATGACATTACAGGGGTGAGTGTGAAAAATAAAAAATGCATTTGGGATTTGGCCCCCCGCTCAAAGGATCACGAGCGATGTTCTTGGATGGGAACACCACACACATCGGTTTATCTGGATTATTTTGAACATTATGCTATTCGGCAAGTCACAATGTGTGCTGAAAGGGTTGTCTGCTTTTTGAGTTGTTCCACTCATACATACATAATTAGATCACATGACTGTGTGTAGATGACCTCATAAGGGACATTTGCACAATTCTTTACAGAATATTTCACCTTTAAAACACTGGAATGCAGATAAATGTTTTTTTTCTTAAAGCAAAACATTGTCTGATTTTTGCATTACAAATGTGTTGTTTAGTCATGCGGTGCATGCCCGTCTGCTAGACAAGATATAGCTGGCTGTTGCTCTTCTTTTAAGTGGTTATTTTACCTCAACTCACCCCTGCAAACAGGTGGTCGTCATCCGATGAGAGCAAATAAAAACATCCAGCAAGATGACTCTGGGTCCATCATGCCTGTGCCACTAAAGTTGGTGGATTACTTTGTACGTACTTACATCATCTTTGCCATCCACTTTGCCTTCACTCATTACATACCTGCCTGACTCAAAGGAACCAAGCAAACCGATTACTGTGCAAACCAGACCGCTCTACGTACATACACTGCATTCTTATATTTATGATGTACATGATGGTGATTTTTTTTTACTAATCCAAACTCTGATCTCCATCCATCATTATTTCCACCATGATCCCCACAACCTCTAAAGGCACATCCATCCTCCATCTACATGCAGCGCGTATCATCTTTGACCTTTCCTAGAAGCCCATGGTATTCACTGATCCAACGCTCACGACAGCAAGTGATGCTGCCAACGTGGCTGTTTCTGTACCAACTGTGACGTCCGACCGCAGAACTACATCACATCATGTCTTTCGCCGACTTCTACTCCACTTTCCTTGCATTATTTGGTCTGTGACACTTACTAGGTTCTCCTCCTTCATCATCACACATGCCCACACGGCCACATCACCTCAACCTTTTCCTCATCCCTTCTATCATTCATTGTAAAATAGGGAAAGATGATATGATTGATGGTTGGGATTACTCAAAGATAATCACTGCTATGATTTCTGGAGGAATGTAGACTCTACACTGTTTTGATACCTCACCAAACTGGCATACAGTTCCTCTGCACTGGCAGCTGTAATCATAAGGTTATCTGCAAACAACAATTCCAATGGCAAGCCTCTTCTTGCATGTGCATACAGTACATGGATTACTTCAATAAAGAGTACAGCAGACAGATGACAAAATTGTGCCTTTGATGATAAAACCAAGCCACTTGGCATGATGTAAGGAATATTAAATATATCCCGAGGGAATATTGTTGGCTATTGGGCCATTGCACATTTGTCCTGTGGCAGCCATTGTGGTGAAACTGATTGAAACCATAAACATAATGACACAAGCAATCCTGCTTCAAACTGTATACATCACGTTCATTCGATCTGAAAAATACCAAACAAAAAAGGCATTTTACATTAGGTCATGAAACATTAGGTGATGAAACTTCTATTGACGTTGGGTCATGAAACATATATCTTGACGATCATCATGACTTCGACAAATCATTAATTGCACAAATCGATCATCCATCTTACTATAATTCACCAAATGTCCGTCCGTCTGTCTGTCTGTCCGTCCGCTCCCAGGTACCGCAAAAACGGCTGAACCGATCGCAACGATACACCTCCATGCCCGTGGGATTCCCACGTGTGACCCCACTAGTATTCATAATACAATGTCCAACACAGTACAACGTTCATTATAAGAAACAACATTGATGCACAATGTCCACCATTTGTCCATAAAAGCATCACTTTTCCATTCATAAACTCACTTCTTTGGAAGGATGCTGGTAGGCCTATCTCTCGGTTTAGCAAACAAAAGCAGTTTAAGATGAACACTCTCTAAACTACATGGTCCAATTTCCTTCAAACTCTGCAAGCACCGTCTCCACAGATGACATATTTTTCTGGTCTACCCACCGAGTTAGAGACATCACGACTTTGAGATTGTTCCACACTCGTGTACACGTGGTCACATGACGTTGTTTGCATCGACCTCACAACAGTGTGTCACAAAAAACATTATTCCCAAATATCATCCATTTTGATTTCCTCCATGAAACATCTTCCCCCCGATGGGGAATACACCTCATCTAGTCAGCTAGTTACCTTCTGCTGGATATATAACAGCTATCTTCGTGATTGGTCGCCGATACTCAGTTGACCATTCTGTGCCTTACTTTGACATTCCTGATTTTTTTCCGTCAGAACCAGGATACACCTGGACAACACTCCACATATTCCACTTTCTACTGACAGCATTTGCGTCAAAAACCATGACCACATCGTCTTCATGAACATTTAGTCTCTCCACATTCCACATTTTTGTGGCACCAACAATGGGAACATGTTTCTGGTCCAGCGTCTCCAAAGCGAATCGACTACCTTTTACACACACTCGACTCGATGCCTCGGATTGCGTGTCTCTCTGAAGGGTCCTTGAGGGACTTCACTCGATGCTCATCTGAGCAGCATATCGTTTGGGCACAGATACACTCCACCATCTGGGTAATTGGGAACATGGCCAATGGCACATTGGTTGGCTAGGTTTGCTACATTCAGGCATGTGTATCGTTCAAAGGGCGTTAAAACCTGATCTCCGATGGCCTTTCTCAGTGCAAACTTACAGCCTTTCACCAGGGATTCCGCAGAGCCATTCTGGTGTGACGCTGCTGGGGTGATAAACCTCCAATCCATACCTCGTTCTGCACAAAACTCTCAAAGTTGATCATCACTCCATCCCTTTATCTCTCTACATTATAAAAGAAAGTTTTTGTTTGTTTGTCTGCGCAAGCTAATCTCCTGAACGGTGAAAGATAGAAGGAAACCTCTCATATATAGGTTCTCAAAGTGGTCCCTACACGTGATCCAAACTCTGATCTCCATCCATCATTATTTCCACCATTATTACCCCCCAGTGGGCACTGGGAACTTTCAGGGGGGCGCTCGAGAGTCCACGGGTGGTAGGGGGGCACTGGCAATGATTTGGGGGGCACTGGCGATTTAGAGGAGCAGCGGTGATTTGGAGCACTCATTGGGCTTCCTGCAGTCTGAACAGGTTACCCAGCGCCATTCGGCAAATTGGCCATCCAATCAACGACCACATTCTTTCCCCCTTCGCATGGTTTTTATGATCCCATATTCGCTGATGTCGTGTCGGTATTTTCTTGTCCATACATGCTCATGCAACAAACATGATAGTGTGTGACACCAGTGAAATACTATTGCTTGCCACAACACTAATTTTTATCACGTGGTGCCATTTCAACCAATCGGCTTGCAAGAATCTTTTTATGCAGGATATAATACTGTTGCAGTTTTAGAACCCACACTTTCTTTTAAATATCCCATCATTAAAAGGTTAAAGGTTGCACCCCAGAGTTAGGCCACAAGCAACACATAGGCCACCATAGGACTTCAGTTATTTCATTAGTATGTGTTTAGATAAGGCCGTGTTTCCAATAGTTGAATCTGCGTTGTGCCAATTAAATAAGAGTAGGTCCCCAATCCATTCATTTTGCAATCTCCCTCTCCAAGCGACGCCATTACACGCCCTCCAGTCTGCCCTATGGCTCGCCCAATTTGATACGCGCCTCTGCCAGCAGCGGCAGCCTTCGCTGCCCGTGCGCTCGCTCAACGCCGCCATAAGACACGCGGTGAGGCCCGAGAAAGGGAGCGGAACGCCAAGAAGAGGGTGTGGCCACATCATCCAGCCGTCAAAGGCGGAGCCGGTAAGCCCTCACCAGCCAACCAGGGCTGAAGGAACTTCTCCGACAGGCTTGGCTTTTGGGCTCTTTTGAGCGTTTTGCTGGTCGAGATATATAAGCGAGCGCAAAGCCCTTTCAAGGACTGGTTGGAGGCGTGCGCGTTGTAACAGGACTCTTTCTGGACGAATGCGTTTTAATTGCTTTGCGAAGGGACTTTACCGGGAGAGCGCACCTTTGGCTTACTTCATGAGATATACGGCGCGCTGATTAAGAGGACTTTGGAGAGGGGGCGTTTGGCACGAGAGAGCACATATTACGTATGCAGCGTACCAGCTTCCCCCCGTTATATACATTGTCCGGACGCGTTCCACTATACGCGGAGCTGCCTGCCAGGTTTCGCCGCTGGACCAAAGCCTGGACTGGAGCCGACCGGAGCCTGGACCCCATCGCCGGACCTTCCACCCAACCATCTACAATCCCCGTGTGAGTGTGTATGTTTGTCCTGGGTACTAAGAATAAGACTGTTTTAAGACTGCCCTGTGTAACTGCTTCTTCCTCTTCCTATCCTGTACATTCTTTCGTTTCCTCTTCTCCTTCTTGTACATTGTGAATAAATTGCCCTGTTCTTTCTTGGTTTCCTTTTATCCGATCGCATCCTTCTTTTCTATCATTGGGTAAATGTGGCATGATAGTTACCGCTTATAATCGGGTTTAGTCCCATTGTTAACGGCTCGGATCGCGGATTGCTATCTGCTCGGCATTTTCCATCATATCCGTGGTTCGAGCGGGAGTTATTTCCCTGCTTTACGGTCGGGTTAGTAAGTAGGTATTTGTGACTACTTTGACCAATAACCCTACCTAATACCGACCGGAAGGAGCGTATAACTTCCAGGACTCGGGTCGGCAGGACTCGGGTCGGCCAGATAGAAAGACAAGGGGATTAACTCCCTCCCCCTCCCCCCCCCCCCCACCCCTCATAAGGGGAGAGCGCTGATGTCCGAGATCCGTAACAATTGGTAGTCAGGAGTTGGGATTTTGAACCTGGGACTAAATTTGTTTGACAAAATTTTGGACACCAATTGTGCTATTGGCCGCAACAATTGGTGTCGGGGAGTGGGATTTGGACCCGAACCAAATTTTTTATATTTTGAAAAAATTTGGTCAATTACGAGCGGCCGAAATTTTATATAACATCTAAATTTTGAATCATGCCATGGATAACCATGGCGATCGGATGTGGGGGGAAATGAGGGGGTAGAGGAAGGGTTAGAATTAACCCAGGACCCCAGGGAAGAACAATTGGGAGAGATGGAGGAGGAAAATGAAGAAGGTGCGGTAGTGGGGGTTGCAGGCGCACAAAATGGCGGCGCCTCACACGTGGCGACGAGGGCCGCGCCCTCTGCGCAAGTGGGATGGACGGATATGCAAGCGCTCATGGCGCAGATTCAGGCAGCCATACAAATGGCGGGGGACAGGACGCAGGAACAAATTGGGGGATTGAGTAAGGAGATGGGAGAAATGAGGGCCGATAGTAAGCAATTGGGAAATCAAATTGGGGGATTGAAAGAGGGGTTAAGTAATTTGGAAAACAGAATGGGGGAGCAATTGGGAAGTCAAATTGGCGGGATTAGAAAGCAAATTGGGGGGATTCGAGAACAAATTAGGGGGCCATTTGAAGGTCGTGGGTGGCCAAGCCCAGGAAATAAATGAGGGGTTAGCGAGGGAGAAAGCCAGATATGAGATAAAACAGATGGGGGAAGGACAGAGACAGCAGATCAAGCGGAAAGGTTGCGGGGGTATGCGACGGGGTAGCGCGGCTTGAGAAGCGCGGGGAAAGCGAGGCTGAGCAAGGCATGGTTACGTGGACCGGGGTAGAAATCACGACTCGGGGGATAGAGAAGCCGATGACCGCAGAATTAGAAAATTTGATTTTATAAGCGCCAGCGGTCGTCGAGCTTAATAAAGAAAAAGAATTAATTCAAATTGAAAAAGAAATAACTGAAATTGGGATTGGAGAGACGGCAGGCATAGGGGCATTATCGGAGATGGAGATGGAATGCGCGCAAAGTTTGGATTCGCATCATGATGCCGTACTTCTTAACCAAATGGAAAGTTTGCAGGTGGTGGAGGAGCGAAGAAGAGGAAGCGCCAAGGTGAGTAGGGTGGTGTATGGCGCGAAGAGGTTTGGCGCGAGAGGATTTTTCGCGCGCTTGGGATCCCGGCATAACCCGGGCGCTCATAGAAGGTCTGTGGTGCGCTGTGGGAATGGAAATGGCACGCGTGTGCGAATGGCGCCGGAGCGCGAGTATGAAACCGAGAGCGAGGGAGAATGCACAAGGGAGTGTATGTGTGAGAGTGAGTGTGATACAGAGAGTGAGATGGATGGAGAGAGTGTGTGAGAATGCACACCTGGGATGGATGAGCGTGTGCGAGGAAGCACACCTGAGTTGGTTGTGGAGAGTGTGTGAGGATGCACATCAGAGCACGTGATTAGGTGTGTGACAGGAGATTGCCCACCCGTGGGTAGGTGTGCACTGAGTGGGTGTGCAGCAAAAGAGTGCACACACAGGGGTGTTACAGAGGATGTAACCAGAGAGTGTGCAAGTGGTATGGGTGCGCCAGGATGTGTGCGAGAGAGGTGTGTAACAGAGTGTGCGAATAGAATGAGTGTGCCTCGGTGGTGTGCACCTGAGTGTGGAGCGAAAGAGAATGCACGAGCGAGTGCAATGACGGAGTGTATGGGATGTACGAGAGGCGTTAGAGCGCAGAGTTTTGCGAGAGAGAAAAGGAACGCGTGGTGTGAGCATGTGAGTCAGGCATCGACGCTGACCGGGGCAGCGCTTAGGCCGACGTATAGCCGACGCGAGCTCTCGGGGCATGGTGTTCTTTGTGTGCTGCGGGGGCCGGCAGGCATCGTTGCCGCGGCGCTTCTGCAAGGAGCGCCGTGCACGATTCGGGCCGGGTCGCGCCCTGTATGGTCGGTGCCGCGTCGTAGCGGCGACCGACACGATTCCGGGGGAGAAAGGCCAGGTCGGACCTTCGCCCCCTGGCGGGCGCGGTGTTCCGACCGGGGGAGGTTGGGTCATCGGGCCGGAGACCGAAAGGGTCCGCGCCAGGATGGACCTTGGAACCTTGGCCCGAGTATGCCTCCTCCCCAGAGTCGAAAATGCCGGACGGACCCAACCTACAGGAGACAGAGCATCCGCACGCATTGCTCGGTTTATCGAAGCCGAGCAGTAAGATTGTACTCCCGCACCAAGAGGCTCAGAGTAGTGGACGAGTAGTAATGGCGATAGTGATGTAGAGGGAGGGTAGCTCTACCATCCCTCACATCCTTGGGGCAAAGGAGCTGTAGTTTTATGGGGTTTGGCGGTATGAACTAGCCAGGGAGGGTTATGATAATGTTTAGGATCTAGAAATGACTATAGGTGACCAAGAGTTAAGTCGTGACATTGTACGAGTAGTGGGGACGTAGGTAGATTAGATGGTTGATAATGATGAGGGATGTGCGTAGTATAAGGGATGACGGGGAAGCATGAGTTTTAGGGGGAAACCAGTTAGCTAGATGATGCTGTGTGTGTGAGAAATAGTGTTGAGACAAGTGGAATTGTGGTTGAGGTGTGTGAGCACAAAAGGTGTGCCAGAAAAGAGGTGGGTGGAATAAATGGTGTGGAGTGAGTGGAGTGTGGAATGAGTAGTGTGGGTTACGTGGCATGGAGTGTATGGTGTGAAGGAGTGGATGGGGGAAGGATGGACCCCCTTCACGAATACCCGGTGGAGGGTAGTTTAACGTTAGGTAGACGGAGTACGAAAAATTGGTTGGATATTGATATCTGTGGTGCGGAAAGTAGCAGAGTACTGCTTGGATGGGTGCATTAGTGTGTGTAATGGCTGGGCGTGTGGCCTGTTAGTGCATATGGTTGGTTGAGCACTCCGCCACTGTGAGGATGTTGGCCAGGTGAGGCCGCAGGTGGGCTCTGGGAGCCGGTAGTTGTGAGTGGGTGCCTGAGGATCCCGGGTGTGGATCGGGCAGCCCAGTGCCAGAGAGGGCACCGAGTGGGGAGAGCGCCAGAGGGCCTTCCCCAGGTAGTTAGGTTAGGGCAGGGAGCAGGTAAGCTCGGAGGCAACTGCAGTGGTGGAGGTGTGCAGGTGGGTAGACCCACTGGGAGAGGTACACGCCACAGCCCAGAAATTGTGCGAGGGCACCGGGAGATGAATCGGGGGAGTGAGACCCCAAATTGAAAAGCACCACAGTTTGGCCAATGGGAATTGGTTTTTAGAACCCATAGTGTAAGAGGGCCAATGGTTTGGCCGGAGAAAGACCCCGGGTAGTGTAAAGTTGTTAGTCATTTAGGAAATAGTTAGGATTGATGAACCTGTCGCACCATACGCAGCCACTTACCTGTGGTGATGATGATGACTCCACACCTGTGTTTTCTTTGTTCTGTGTGCAGGAAATGAGAATTGCTGTGAGGATTTGTGAGACGCATCACGACGTGGATGAGACATTGGGGTGATTCCATCTCTCCCTCCTTAGGAGGGACTGATGATGAATTGGTAATGGCAAATTTTGATGTTCAGTTGGAGATGGCAAATTTTGATGAGAGTTGAAAATGGCAAATTTGATTGGTTAGGAGGGAGAGAAGACGAATTTGGTATATGGGAGGAACGGGGAAGACAGTAGGGATGTTTGTTGATTTGTAAAGTAGATGTTTATGGGTAGTGTTGTGTTTTTTGGATAAAGTAAGGGGTAAGGGAGGGGCCATGTAGGTTACCTGGTGGGGGGGGGGGGGGCGCGTACGGTAGGAACGTACCTGTCTCACCTGGTTCCCATGTGCCCCTAGTGTGCATTACCTAATGTTGCGTGCACTTTTGCGCCCTTACCAACTTACTCACTTGTCTGCTTCTTTTGTCTCCCACCTCCGAGGATCTGGCTTTGGGGCAGAGAGAGAGGAGAGAGAGGTGCTGGCTCCGCAGTTGTGGGCCTGCACTTTCGCTGCTTGCTGCCGGGATCGATACACCATATGGACCGCAATTTTTGTGGCCACCCACAATGGACCGCAGTTCTTTTGCGGCCAAGCACCACCCGTGAATGGACCTATGGGTCAACGTGGCACCTATGCCATACAAGGTGAACCACTTTTAGTTGACACCACTGAAGGCCACAATAAGGAAATGGACGCGGTTGGCGCCTTTCTTTATTTTTGAAAGAAGCCAGAAGGCCAAGTGCACCACATGAAGAGCAAGAGACACCTGCAGGGTTAGGGGTTGTTGAATTTATTTTTATTCATTGAACAATGGTGACTGCACCGATTGGTGCTGGGGTGGTGCTTTTGGTGCTGGGAAGGGGTGCTCTGCACATTATTAAAGGCCGTAGGCCACAGAGCACTCGTGGGTTGGTGTATCGATGCTGGCATGCGTGCTCTCTCTATGCATAACATCTGCATGTGTTCCTCCAAAAACAGGTCCTGGATCGTAGTGTAAATAGCAGCGTAGTCTTGTAAATAATGCTCCCCACCGGCTGTATGTTTAGTTTGCGAATTCTTTCCGCAATTCGGTTATCCTGTGGGTGTGTTTCTGTGAGGAGAAGGGTGCAACGTCGCAGGGGGACATATTTACTCATTTGTGAATATCTGTAAAACTGTCGCACTCAGGGTAGAGTTAATAGTAGAGGGAACTACATCTGAGTGCCACACTAAAATAGGTAAAAATTTATCGGGTCGGGTCGCCCCGAGGGTAGAGAAGGGTGCAATGTTGCGGATATGGGACTTGGCTTCAATATCCGCTTGTAAATACTCCCCTATTTCCCCAATACTCCCCAACTATCCCCAATCCCCCATTCCCTAGTCCCATTGCCTGTAAACAACACTCTGTAGAACCGACCTTCCCCTTTTTCCCCATTAAATGTCGTGCCCAGGTCCACCGCATCTCACGTAGACAACTTTCGGACATCTTGCTAGTTATTCTTAGTCTATGTCAGTTAAGGACTCGTTTCCATTAATTCTGACTCTTCGTTGCACCAGAATGTGATTATATGGCACCAGTAGTGAGTTTAGGACCTTCCCATACCTCCTCCCATCTTCTTTCCCAAACAACAACTACAACAACAACTACAACAACTACAACAACGGCGCGCGCGGGGAGTGTGCGTCCTCACTCCGGCTCGGTTAGCCGCCATTACCCATGCGCTCCACGGGGTTACCACGAAGGGGCTGGCTGTCAGCTCCTCGTCAAGGGCGGAGCCTGGTAACCCCCCCGCACCCAATAAGAAGGGCGGACCGATTCCATCTGGGGCGGAGCTAACGAGCCGAGGGCGTGTCACTCCCCGCCGGATATACGCAGCGACTGACCGGATGTGACGTCAGATGCGCCCCCAGCTTGGAGAAAGAACGTCACCTTCCAGCGCTGAGAGAGAGACCTCCCGCATCTCTGGACCGGACCGGGTCGATTCTGTCCTTGAGCCAAGAGTGCACCTTGAGCCATCGATACCCGCTTTCCTTGCCATCAATCCCCGTGTGAGTCAGCCTTTGTCCCGTTTATCTGTCGTCTGTCGGGGTTAATATAAGAGTGTGTCTAAGTGCCTATCTTACTATGCTGTACCTCTCGTCTCTGTAGTCTAACCTTCCGCCCTAATATAACCTCCTCCGGAGGTCTTGAGAACTGAACCCCTGGTGTCGTGTCATTTTAATCCCAGCCGTTGTGTCCTTTTCCTTCATTGAGCTAGCGTAGCGCGACTTCTTCAACGTTCGAGTATAATCGGGTAACTTGTGCGGACACGGCGGCCATTCCGCTCGGCCCACCATAACATCAGAGTCGTGTCTGTAACAATATATATATATATATATATTACTATATGTACATGTATATAGATTACTATATGTAGATGTATGTAGATTGCTATATGTAGATGTATGTAGATTACTGTATGTAGCTGTATGTAGATTACTGTATGTACTTATATACAGATTACTATATGTAAATGTATGTAGATGACGATATGTAGATATATGTAGATTGCTATATGTAGATGTATGTAGATTACTATATGTAGCTGTATGTAGATTACTATATGTAGCTGTATGTAGATTACTGTATGTAGTTGTATCTAGATTACTGTATGTACTTATATACAGATTACTATATGTAAATGTATGTAGATGACGATATGTAGATATATGTAGATTGCTATATTTAGATGTTTGAAGATTACTCTATGTAGATGTTTGTAGATTACTATATGTAGATGTAGGTAGATTACTGTATTTGATGTATGTTGATTGAAGAACAAAATGTTTTGATGTATTGGTGTATTGATGTATTGAACAAATGTATTGATTGATGTATGTTGATTGAAGCTGAAGGGAAAGGTGTATGCTGCATGTGTGAGAAGTGTTATGATTTATGGGAGCGAGACATGGGTAATGAACGTAGAGCAGCAACGAAGGCTGGAAAGGGTGGAAATGCGAATGGTTCGATGGATGTGAGGAGTATCGTTGAGAGAGAGGAAGACAAATGATGAATTGCGAAAGATGATGGGAATAGAGCCTGTGACTGATGCTGTGAAGAGGAACAGGTTGAGATGGTTTGGTCATGTGTTGAGGAAGGATGAAAGTGACTGGTTGAGAAGAGTGATGGAAATGAATGTAGAAGGAAGTAGAGGACGGGGAAGACCGAGAAAGACTTGGCTAAAGATGGTGGAAGAAGAAATGCGGGCAAGGGGGTTAACAAGGAGAGATGCAGAAAATAGGGCAAAATGGAGAAGATTGTCATGGGGACCGCAAGGCTAACCCCCGCTCTAGCAGGGAAAATGGCCTTAAAATGCATGTTGTTGTTGTTGTTGTTGATGTATGTTGATTACTATATGTAGATATATACAGATTACGATGTCGAGATGTACAAACATTGGAAAGCGATAGCAAGCCGCTTGGTAATGGAACACACTCCTGTTTATTTGTTTTTGTTCTGGGGTTATTTACAGATTTAATGGTTGAAAAACATCAGGAATGCAATTCGAATCAATGCACATCTGTTGCCATGGGGATGAACGGACGACGGAATGAATAATTAGCTCCATTCGTTCAATTGAAGGATATACTTTGAAAATTAAAATATTTAAATGACCGTTTATTATTAAAAGTGTTCATCTAGTAAATGTTAATTGTTTTAATTTTGAATTATCTTCTCTTAATGTTTAGTTATTTATCATTAAACTGTTCCGATTTCGTCATCCAATGACGTCATTGTCGCCGTCACAATGGTTCTCGGTGTTGTATAATTGACCCACAAACGCTGTTCCACTCATTGTTCGTGAGAAGAGAAGCATGAAGTGTGTATCTCTGATCATCGTGATATTTTTGTTTGTACTGTCGACCATTACCATCTCTCACCCCATTTTCCACCATGGACGCGGTGACGTCATCAAAGAGGTAAGTTTTCAACTGAGTTTCTTTATGGAATTCTCCCGACATTTATCGACCGAGTTCTCTGTCCAATGTTGTAGATTAGATTAATATAGTGTTGATGTAACGGCGGCTTGCTGGGCCGAATGACTTCCTCCTCCTCCTGCGTCAAAGTTCCTGTCGTGTCCTTCATGTGTTCAAGTCACGGAGGTATATAATAAACTGGAGAGCCAATGACGGCTGTCGGCTGAAGCTAGCGGAAGTTGCTTGGCGGCCATATTGGGAAGCCGATTGTGACATTCGTCCACATCCATCAGGGCAAGTAATACAATACACCGGACTCGAACATGCAACTAAATTGGAAGTTTATTGTTCAATAGTTGTTATTTTTCCTTAGCTATCTGATGCCAATAACTGCAAATGAGGGTTGTATAAATTACAGCACTAGGTGGTTTGCCATTGCCTTCCCACTTCGCAGTAGCAGTAGGTAGGGCAGGAAGTTGTTCAGGGTCCTGGTACGAATCCCGATCCTGGTATTTCACGGGCAGGGCGACTGATCATCCTGGCGAACGTTAAGCCGGCTGTCTTGTCTGCTAGTGAAGGAGCTGGGGCTCCCACGTCGATCGGGGAATCGGAATCGGGGAATGGAAGCTGAATGACAGTTGGAAAGTGCCTGTAGCATACTTTATGATAAATGGATTGTCGGGGAAGGAACAGGCGAATTTGGTGACACAATGTCTACTAAAATTGCATGATATCGGTGCAGAGGTGGTTTCCTTAACTTGCGATGGACCGTCCGCTCATTTGACAATGTTACGTGAGCTAGGTGCCGACATCACGCCGCAGAATGTGAAACCAACATTTCCCCACCCAGCAAATCCCGAAAAGAAAATTTGTGTTGTACTCGATGCATGTCACATGCTTAAACTTGCAAGAAACTGTCTTGGATCCATGAAAATGATGGAGGATGGCAACAAAAAAGTCATCGCGTGGAAATACATCCAGGCACTCTTTGATCTGCAGAAGAGGGAAGGCTTGCGTCTGGGAAATAAGCTCTCCCGGAAACACATCGAGTGGAAGAGCAATGTCATGAAGGTGGACACAGCTGCTCAGACATTGAGCACTAGTGTGGCAGATGCAATTCGGTTTTGCAGGGACACTTTGCAACTATCAGAATTTCAGGGCAGTGAGGCTACCTGCCAATACATTGAAACATTGGACAAACTGTTTGACATTCTAAATTCTCGCAATCCATTGGCACGAAACTACAAGGCACCACTCATGACATCACGAGAAGGACTTTTCCTGCCATTCCTGGATACTGCCTACAGTTACTTGTCCAACATCAAAAACATGAATGGTCAAGTTATGACCAATACGCGTTTGAAAACCCCCTTCATTGGTTTCATGATCTGCATAGAGAGTGTCAAAATTTTGTATTTCACATATGTCAAACCTGCCTCATCTCCCCTGCGATACCTGCTCACGTACAAAATGAGCCAAGACCACATTGAACTTTTCTTTGGAGCGGTCCGCATTGCATGTGGAAGTGGGAATAACCCAACGGCCCGGCAGTTTGTTGCCGCATATAAGCGCCTCTTGATGCGACATGACATCAAGTCTGCAAGTGGGAACTGTTCTGCACAGGACTCAACCAGAATCCTGAATGCGGCTTCCTTCAAGTGCGTTGCAAAGCAGGCTGTGCCTGACGAGAGTCACGACATGTTGGTGGCCAGACGATACGACCTGGAGTTGAGATCGCCGGCAAAAGAGGACCACGACTATGCGGATATTCCAAATTTTGAGCAACTTTCCATCTTTACAGAGTCATGTGTTGGCTATATTGCCGGCTATGTGGTGAGGATGGTGAGGAAGACTCTGAAGTGTAGCCAATGTCTTTCTGCATTGACCAGTAACAACGAAGAATGGCAAACCACACCAATGTACAGCCTGATTGTTACCAAGAACAGGGGTGGCCTCATAGTTCCCTCGCACAGTGTTGTTCGTGTCTGTGAGGCGACTGAACGCTGTGTCAAGAGGCTCCTGGCTGTAAGCAATGGCAAAATGCCTCGTGAAAGTGGGATAAGAGCGGCAATTTCCACTTCTGTCCTTTCTGAGGTCGGTCGGTCTACATTTGCTTCCTTGGATCGGCACATGTTTGACTGTGAGGCAGACAGCAACCATGTGTTTGCTTTAATACATTCTGTATCACAATCATACAGCAAGATACGTTTCCATCATGTTGTGAGAACACTCGATGATGACATGAAGGAAGAGCGCATCAGGAAAAAATATTGCAAACTGGTCCTGTTTGCTCACCAGTGAGGCAACACCAGAGCAAGCTGAAATATAAGAGCGACCTCATCTCTACATGGTGTGGGTGTGTTTTGTGGGTTAACTGTGAATTGTGTGGGTTAACTACATGACAGCGTTTCATGTCATTTATGTGACTGGTTTCTAACATCTCGGTAATAGAAACATACACATCTTAGTTACAATATAATGACTGAATTAAGTAACATCATATAACATGACAACAAATCAGATCTTTATATTGAGGAATATTATAGAACAAGCCAAAGAATGGCAAACGACGATGTACCTCAATTTTATAGATTTCTAGAAAGCTTTCGACTCCTTGCCCAGAGAAAGTCTGGGTCATAATGAAGAAATACAGCATACCTGGAAAATTAGTGAGCCTTGTAAAAGCCCTTTACCAAGACTTTCAATGTGCGGTCGTCGACCAAGGTGAAACAACAGAATGGTTCAAGGTGAAGACAGGAGTTAAACAGGGGTGTAACATGTCAGGATTCTTATTCGTACTAGTGGATGATTGGGTCATGAGAAGAACGATAAAGAACACCGAGCGGTAATTTTGGGCACTTTTTTTTCAAACAAGCTCTAAACCATTGGATTCCCCAGGAAAAATGCGTCTAGAACCAACTTCAAACTTAATGAACACCATTTCCTTAAAGAACGGGATTCTGAGCCCGAATATCAGTTCAAATATTAGTATTCTATATTAATTAAATAGTCGGCGGTCCTAAAATTCGCTCCAGCTGCATCATCAGTGCGCCACGCCTTTGCTTTGACAGGCTTACGATCGGCTTCCCAATATGGCCGCCAGACTATTTCCGGTGGCTTCACGGCGGCTAATGCTGCGAGGTGGCCAATTGGCTCTCCATATTATATACCTCCGTGGTTCAAGTACCGAGAAGGTTCGCTCGTTCGACACGTTCGTGCCCCTTTTCCACAATAATGTCGACCCCGTGCGGTGGGCGTGGGCGTTGTGCGTTTCCGGGATGTTTTCTCTGTCCGCGTTTGCGACGTATCGACGTCATGCCGTACTTGGCGCCCTTCTGCAGAGGTTTGAACGGACGGTTCGTCTCCTGTTGTGGAACCTTCGAGCAGCTCGCAGTCGGACATCCCGCGTTTTCGTGTTGTGGGGACGTCGTGAGGTGAAGAACAGGTTTATTTATTTCAGTGGATCAGTTGTTCACTGACGGAGTAAACTTATAATAAAATGTTCTTTGAAAGGTTAAATTTAGTGATCCGATCTGACGTAAATTTAAATCCCTTGGTGATTATGTTTTTAATGTTTCCGCCGACAAAGTCTCCGGAGGCATTACGTGTTCGGGTTGTCCGTCCATTCGGGATAAACCGCGTTTTTCTCAGCAACCATATGTCCGATTGAGACAACTTTCAAGGTGGGAGTGACACCCATGCACAATGTCTTCATGATAATTGTGACGTCATAGGTTACGTTGTATGGCAACCATCTTGGATTAAAAGCAAATAATTTAAAAATTATTTATCGGAAACTGCTGAATGGAAAAATTTGAAACGGCACATTGTCACGTACTCCCAATGGAGAACAAAAGCATGACAATGATGACATCATCGGTGAAGTGGTATACCAGCCAAAAATGTTTCAATCGAATTCCTTGTCCTAAAAATCTGAAATTGCATGCCTATGATCTATGACCCATTTGTATTGAAATATTAAATTTATGACATCATAGGTCACATGGTTTGACAGCCATATTGGATTGAAGGAAAATATTAAATAATTATATCTCCGAAACCGCTCACCCTATCAATGCGGGATTTTACAAATATCACATAACAGCACTGTTGCATATAGTTTGAAAATGATGATGTTGTAGGTCACGTGCTTGGGCAGCCATCTTGGATAGAAAAACGAACCTTATCCGATCAACACGAATCCTCACAAACGTGATGGTGTGGCAGCCATATTAGCTTTAAAGCCGATATTTAAACAAAATCCCTTCTCTGAAACTGCTTCACCGATCAATGTGAAACCTGTCATGTGATACTTGAGAACAGCTGAAGGGATTGAAATCAAACCTCTATTTTTTGGACAGTGAACCAGGGCATCTACCCCTTGTGGGACTATTGGCGACAGTCGCATTCTTCGAGTTTTTTTTATGGGATATGGCCCACCACAAAGCCTATAGGGCCACTCGAGGTGGGGGCTACACAAAGAAAACAAAAGCAGAACAACCAGCCCCTTGGATTGAAACAAGACAAATGAAGAAAGTTGTCTGTCGAAACTTTTTGGTTTTATTAAACCAAAATTGGTTGCTTTTTTTGGTTGCAACCAAAAGAATTGGTTGTCGGTTTGGGTTATTTCCTTCGCTGTATTGCTTGTTTCTTTTATTTTGTTTTCTCCCCCTCACCTCACCTCCCGAGACAAAGAATTATATATTGATTATTTCTCTCCTCCCGGACACGTGCTTGTTCGCTCTCCTCCTCATCTCGGCTTGTGCCCCGCCCCCTGTATCTCGTTTTCTTCCGCCTCTGCTCCTTCCTTCTCAAATCCACGTTCTTGCTTGGAGACTTTTCCCGGATTGTTTTTGTTTTTTTTTCATGGTTCTGTTTGGATATTGTTGGAATATGTTTAAACCGCAGCCGTGATGCTGACGCCCCCCCCCCCCCCCCCAGAATTAACATGTTTTAAACGTTTCCCAGTGTGTACCCTGGTCAGAATAGGTACACCGTATCCCTGCGTGTCGTAAGAGACGACTAAGAGGGTTGGCGTCAGGAAGGGCATCCGGCCATAAAAACATTGCCTCAAAAAGAGAACCATGACAATCACAAGTACATATGGGCAGGGTACAGCCCGAAGTGGAGATCGGTTTCTGAGGTTTGGGACATGGAATGTAGGGACAATGACAGGGAGATCAGGAGAAGTGGTGGAAGTATTGGTCAGAAGAAGAGTGGACATATGTTGTGTGCAAGAGACGAGATGGAAGGGAAGTGGTGTGAGAATGGTGAAGGGTAGGCAGGCACAGAAATACAAGTTTGTGTGGCAAGGGTGCCCGGAGGGCGTGAATGGTGTTGGTGTCCTGTTTTCTGAGGAGTTTGTAGACAGTGTGGTGAGTGTGACTAGAGTGAGTGATAGGTTGATGATGGTGAAAATGATGATTGGAAAGCTCTTGGTGAACGTCATCTCGGGATATGCTCCGCAGGTTGGTCGAAGCGATGAAGATAAGGACAAGTTCTGGTGTGCGATAGAGAAGCTGATGGAAAACGTGAAAGATGAGGAAGTTGTTGTGGTGGGAGGAGACCTAAATGGACATGTGGGAAGGAGTATGGACGGTTTTGAGGGAGTTCATGGGGGTTACGGATATGGTGTGAGAAATGGAGAAGGTGAAAGGATTTTGGAGTTTGCTGATGGAGCTGATTTGTTGATTTGTAATACTCAGTTCCAGAAAGAGGACAATAAGCTTGTTACATACACGTCAGGTGGGTCGACGACAACCGTTGACTACCTGATGGTGCGTAGGCGAGATAGGGGGCACCTCCGGGACACAAAGGTGATCCCGGGGGAGGAGGCTGTTTCACAGCACCACTTGGTTGTCTGCGACATAAGGGTGAAAGGTGCGAGGAGAGCTCGGCGGGTGAAGTACCAACCGAGAATGAAGGTGTGGAGGTTGAAAGAGGTGACAGTAAGGGAGGCATTAAAAGAGAGGCTGAGTAGGGTAGAGGATGATGTGGTTGAGCTTGAAAGTGGTTGGATGTCAATGAAAGCTAGTCTGTTGGGAGCCGTTGGTGAGGTATGTGGATGGACAAAAGGATCACCGAGGCACTCGGAAACATGGTGGTGGGATGTTGAAGTTGGAAAGAGGATTGACGAGAAGAGGAAGAAGTTCAAAGAGTGGCAGAAGGCGAAGGGTACGGGAGCAGAAACAGCAGAGCATGAAAGTTATAAGGCAGCCAGGAAGGCTGCAAAGAAAGAGGTAGCAAAGGCGCAGGAGGCATGTAGGAAAATGTTCGGAGAACGCTTGGATTCGGAAGAGGGTCAGAAAGCAGTATTCAGGATTGCAAAGCACATAGCGAAAGAGAGGTGTGATGTGATGGGGGTGAGTTGCTTGAAGGATGAAGTGGGACAAATCGTTGTCGACCCAGATGGAATTAAAGGAAGATGGAAAAGATATATGGAAATGCTGTTGAATACAGAGAATGAATGGGATGACAACATAGAGAGTAACCCAGTTTTAGGACCGGCAGAGAAGATAACTGAGAAGGAAGTTGAGGAAGCGATAAAAGCAATGAAGAGTGGAAAAGCGGGAGGGCCGACGGGAGTTGTGGGAGATATGTTGAAGGCAGCAGGAAGTTGGGGTGTGAAGAGAATGACAGAGATCTGTAATCTGGTGGTGAAAGAAGGCCGCATTCCAGTGGATTGGGAACTGAGTACCCTCGTCCCTCTATACAAGGGGAAAGGTGACCCTCTGGAGTGTGGCTCGTACCGAGCGATAAAGTTATTGGAGCATGGAATGAAGGTATTGGAAAGGGTGTTGGAAAGGAGGATAAGGAAGAAAGTGAAGATCGACGAAATGCAGTTTGGATTTATGCCAGGAAGAGGAACGACAGATACGCTTTTCATTGTGAGGCAGTTGCAGGAGAAGTACATGGATAAGAGGAAGAAGTTGTTTTTTGGGTTTGTTGATCTGGAGAAAGCATTCGATAGGGTTCCACGCAAAGTATTGACATGGGCATTGAGGAAGTTAGGAGTGGAGGAATGGTTGATCAGAGTAGTGATGGCAATGTACAAAAGAGCACGCACAGCTGTAAGGACGAAGGACGGAAACAGTGGTGAGTTTGAGGTGAAGGTGGGAGTGCATCAGGGGTCGGTACTAAGTCCACTACTATTTGTAGCTGTGATGGAGGTGCTGGCTCAGAACGTAAAGGAGGGTTTACCGTGGGAGTTGTTGTATGCAGATGATCTGGTGTTGATTGCGGAAAGTATGGATGGACTGAAGGAAAAGATGAACAAGTGGAAGGAATGTATGGAGACAAAAGGTCTGAAGGTGAATATCGGAAAGACAAAGGTGATGGCAAGTGGTAAAGCATGTGGTGAGGTGGAAAGAACTGGGAAGTGGCCGTGTGCTGTGTGCAGGAAGGGTGTCGGAGTGAACTCCATTCAGTGTACAATGTGCGCTGAGTGGGTTCATCAAAAATGTAGTGGTCTGAGAGGGTCATTAACCAGTGTGGCAGCTACATTCAAATGTAAGGTGTGCGCAGAGGGAGCTGCAGATGGAGGAAATGTTGAGTTGGATCTTGGAGATGGCGTGAAGCTGGAAGGTGTGAAAACATTTTGCTACCTCGGAGACATGCTCAATGGAGAAGGTGGATCAGACTCGGCAACGGTTGCTCGAGTGAGATGTGCATGGAAGAAGTTTCGGGAACTGAGTGGCGTGCTGATGAGGAGGAGAGTGTCGCTGAAGCTGAAGGGAAAATGTGTATGCTACATGTGTGAGAAGTGTTATGATTTATGGGAGCGAGACATGGGTAATGAACGTAGAGCAGCAACGAAGGCTGGAAAGGGTGGAAATGCGAATGGTTCGATGGATGTGCGGAGTATCGTTGAGAGAGAGGAGGACAAATGATGAATTGCGAAAGATGATGGGAATATTGCCTGTGATTGATGCTGTGAAGAGGAACAGGTTGAGATGGTTTGGTCATGTGTTGAGGAAGGATGAAAGTGACTGGTTGAGAAGAGTGATGGAAGTTAATGTAGAAGGAAGTAGAGGACGTGGAAGACCGAGAAAGACTTGGCTAAAGATGGTGGAAGAAGAAATGCGGGCAAGGGGGTTAACAAGGAGAGATGCAGAAAATAGGGCAAAATGGAGAAGATTGTCATGGGGACCGCAAGGCTAACCCCCGCTCTAGCAGGGAAAATTGCCTTAAAATGCATGTTGTTGTTGTTGTCTATGCACAGAACAAAAAGGGCTGGGACGGGTAAACTAGTCTTCTTTGAGACAACAGTGCCTCTACCCCCATTTTTGGAAGACTGCCAACCAAGGCTAACGAGCTCAACCCACCCGGGTTTGGGATCAGAGTTGTCCTTCTTCTAGGCAGATTGCCGGCCAAGGCTAACGAGTTCCACCTACCCGGAGCAAGCTTGGTTTTAAGATGCCAAACACCCGCCTTTCACACCTCCACATTTAGTTAAAACAGGGGTCGGCACGAGAAGCCATGCGGTAGGAGTTTGATCAGGAGAGGCTATTTGAGACGCAGACAATATGGGATATTTTATGGATGAGGAGTTGCTCAGTTCTCCACCACCATATTCAGTGAAATATCTTTCATTAATAATCAATTATTATTTTCTTAATAACTGAAATATCGTTCCGACCTGCTGTCTGAAGGTATGATCGCACACACATCACTCCACAAACACACACACTTTGATCGCAGAGGATATAAATGATACCAGGACAGACATGCACACCCACCTGAACATATACATACTTCATAACAAGCCAGATCAACCACCTACACAACAACATAGCAATCCACAAAACCTCATATGTAACCACACTCCCACCAGAACAAATCTATGACTGTTGAGGAAACGCTGATCATTTGTGGCCACTTTGGTAAAATATCTTTCGTTAATTCTCAATTTTTGTTTTCCTGTGTCCATCACACAGAAGGTTGTGTCTGTGGAGCCCCAAGACATTCCCTGGTCTTTGTGTAAAACCATCCGTAACATCCTTCTACCCTCTTTTCTGAAGGTATGATCGCACACACATCACTCCAGAAACACACACATGATAATCCTGGAGGACGTAAATGATACCAAGGCAGACATGCACGAGCAACAAAGTGTGTCCACACTTTCAACAGACAAGAGCAACCACATATGTGACCACACTTCCACCTGCATAAATCTATGACTGTTGAGGAAATGAAACGCTTTCAGGCTCTCCAATTCAAAGGAATCGGAGGGGTCCGTTTGAACCATTACTTCTTGACTGCACCACCAATGGCCACTTGGGTTCATTGCACGCTTCCTAAAAGTTTTCAGTGTGCGCATTTGTGACCTGTGGACGTCACGGCGTTATGATGTAACGCACTCAAACTTGGCATTCTATAAATCTCATGGTGGTTCAACAGTCAATTCATCTCCTGCGCTTTGCGTGTTGTGAGGACTCAATCTCCATCCCAAGTTTGGGTGTTGTGAGGACGTTATTTAGGCTAAGAACATATTTATATATCTCACAGGATGAGTTGTTCATTGATGAAGTAAATTTACATCCTGCCAGTCCTCACATGTGGATTATTCCAAAAGAATATCACTCGTCCAATCCTACCCAGAACACCGGGAATCTCAAACCAAACGATTATTGACAAAATGCTCCTCTGAGTGCCTCCTTACCCTAAACATTTATCACCATTTCAGTGAAATATCTTTCATGAATCAATTCTTCTTCTCTTGTGTCCATCACACAGGAAACTGTTCCATCTGTTCCTCAGAAGAATAAAGGAGTTTTCAGCTATTTGTACAATGGCATTTATAACATCGTTCCGACCTCCTTTCTGAAGGTATGATCGCACACACATCACTCCAGAAACACACACACTTTAATCCCAGAGGATAAAAATGATACCAGGGCAGACACCCACAGCCACCTGAACATGTACACACTTCATACCAGGCTAGGACAACCACATACGCATCAACATAGCAATCCACAAAACCTCATATGCAACCACACTCCCACCAGAACAAATATATGACTGTTGAGGAAACAAACACTTTCCAGGGTCTCCAGTTTAAAGGAATCGGAGGGGTCCGTTTGATCTGTCTCTTCTTGACTGCACCAACAACGGCCACATTTGGCCTGTACAGTGGTCGTTGCACGCTTTCTGGAAGTTTTCATTGTGTGCTTTTGTGACCTGTGGATGTCATTGTGATATGACGTAATACACTCAAACTTGGCACCCTATGTCATGGTGGTTCAACAGTCAATTCATCTCCTGCGGTAGAACCTTCGAGCAGCTCAAGATCTGACATCCCGCGTTTGGTAGTTGTGAGGACGTTTTTAGGCTAAGAACAGGATTATTACCCTGCGCTCGTGAAGCAAAATGCGGGGTTAAGCATTCATACGCGTACGTGTGTCGTGTGCCGTGTGCTGTACGTGTGTGTGTGCCGTTTTCCATACGTGTGTGTGCCGTGTGCCGTATGTGTGTGCCGTACGTGTCTGCATTAAAAAAAATTCATTTTCTCGGCAACTGTTCCGATTGACACGAAATTTTATCACAGAAGCTCCCCCGCCTGTATAATTTTTTTATTCATGATTATGACGTCATAGGTCACGTGGTACGGACGCCATCTTCGAAAAAGGTTACACTTCGAAATCTCCCAAACCGCTCAATGGAAAAAATTTAAACATGGCTCATTGTCAAGTACTCACCATGGGGAATAAGATATGTTGATGGTGATGTCATCGGTGCCTTAATTATGACGTCGTAATTCGACAAGTACAACGCTTGATCTGATCAAGATGAATAAAACAAAAATTCCTCTGCAACTGTTAGTCCGATGGACACGAAATTTTCAGAATATGTGCGGCGGCTCCTGTAGAATTTTTAAAATGATAATTGTAACGTCATAGGTCACGTGGTACAGACGCCATCTTGGGAAAAATCGAAAAAAGTTACACCTCTATCTCCGAAACCGCTCCATGGGAAAAATTGAAACATGGCTCATTGTCAAGCACTGCCCTTGGGGAATAAGATGTGTTAATGATGATGTCATCAGTGCCTTCGATATGATGTCATAATTCGACAAGTACAACACTTATCCAATCATTGTGAATTTTTTTTCTCAGCAACTGTTGGTCTGATGGGCACCAAATTTTCACCACAGCAGCACCTCCTCCTGTAGAATATTATAATGATAATCATGACATCATAGGTCATGTGGTACAGGCGCCATCTTGGAAAAACCGAAAAATGTTGCACCTCTATATCTCCAAAACCACTGCATGGAAAAAATGGAAACATGGCTCATTGTAAAGAACTCCATATGGGAAA
The DNA here is from genome assembly GCF_964187855.1 of Myxine glutinosa. Taxonomy (NCBI): domain Eukaryota; kingdom Metazoa; phylum Chordata; class Myxini; order Myxiniformes; family Myxinidae; genus Myxine; species Myxine glutinosa. The sequence goes on from NW_027616915.1 coordinate 37,385, forward strand.
TAGGTGTTAACGATGACGTCATTGGTACCATAATTATGACCATAATTCGACAGGGACAACGCTTAGTCTGATCAGTTTGAAATGTATTGAGCGTGATCTATGCAACAATTATATTGGAGAATATAAACTTATGATTTAATCGCTCACATGGTCTGGCAGCCCTATTGGATCTAACAAAAAAAAATGTTCAAAAACAGAAGAGTTGGCTCGCAACAAGTTGACTGCGCAGGGTAAGTATTCTATGAATACCATCTAGTTTATTTCAGAGGATGAGTTGTTAATTTGTGAAGTAAATTTATAATAAAGTGTCCCACAAAAGGATAAATTTCGCGAACTGTTGTGCCAGAAAGTAAGAGTTCATCAATGGAGATCTTGGTGAAATTCTTTTGATCCAAGACCCTACTCCTCCCTGAACCGAATTGTGATCAGCACTTGTACTCTTTTGGGTCGGACCTGCATTCTCAACCTGACAAATGCATCACAGAAGGGATGATGAGTTTACCTTTCCTGGTGTTGTTGATACATCCTGCAGTGCTCGCGTGTGGGTTATTCCAAAAGAATACCACTCGTCCAATCCTACCCAGAACACCGGGAATCTCAAACCAAACGATTATTGACAAAATGCTCCTCTGAGTGCCTCCTTACCCTAAACATTTATCACCATTTCAGTGAAATATCTTTCATGAATCAATTCTTCTCTTGTGTCCATCACACAGGAAACTGTTCCATCTGTTCCTCAGAAGAATAAAGGAGTTTTCAGCTATTTGTACAATGGCATTTATAACATCGTTCCGACCTCCTTTCTGAAGGTATGATCGCACACACATCACTCCAGAAACACACACACTTTAATCCCAGAGGATAAAAATGATACCAGGGCAGACACCCACAGCCACCTGAACATGTACACACTTCATACCAGGCTAGGACAACCACATACGCATCAACATAGCAATCCAGAAAACCTCATATGCAACCACACTCCCACCAGAACAAATATATGACTGTTGAGGAAACAAACACTTTCCAGGGTCTCCAGTTTAAAGGAATCGGAGGGGTCCGTTTGATCTGTTTCTTCTTGACTGCACCAACAACGGCCACATTTGGCCTGTACAGTGGTCGTTGCACGCTTTCTGGAAGTTTTCATTGTGCGCTTTTGTGACCTGTGGATGTCACGGTGATATGACGTAACACACTCAAACTTGGTGTGCTATGTCACGGTGTTTCAACAGACAATTCAACTCCTGCAGTAGAACCTTCGAGCAGCTCAAGGTCTGACTCAAGGTCCCCTTGACATTTGTACACAGTCTGACATCCCGCGTTTGGATGTTGTGAGGATGTTTTTCGGCAAAGAACAGATAGATTGTCATTTTCCCCAGATAGATTGTCAAATTTCAACTCGTTATTTTATCGTCCATGCGTTATTGTTTTGATTATAGTTACTTTTGGTTTGAATTTCCTGTAACTTGTAATTATTTAATCGTGTTCTGCTCCTCGTGTGTGGCCTTGTAGTTGTACCCCTGTCGGTGTTTGTTATCTTAATCGTGTTTTGCTTGGCTCTTAGTTTTTTTCCCTTCTACCCCGAACATAATACTCTGTCTAACGTTCTAAATCCCCACCTCCCCCCCCAAAAACCAAACAAACAAACAAACAAAAAAAAACATTTATTTTCCTTTCTCCACGTGTACTGTTGACTCATCCTGTATTTTCTGTCCAGGTGTGCTGTTCGCCCCGCCCCCATTAACTCCTTGCCATCCACCGTTTGCCCTTCACGTGACTCGTGGTGGTCCCTCTCGGCTCTCCCCCCGTTGGTATTTTTGTGCACATAAGGTTGTTCACGGTTCTGTTTAAATATTATTTAAATATGTATAACCTTTCCCCTTCAGTGTTTTACTCAGTGGTATTTTACAACACGCTGTTTTTCTTCCTATTTAAAAGGCTTTTCTCAATTTCCTCTCCAACTCATTCCACCTCAAAAAAAAGAAATTCAATATCTTATACGTCTCCCTCACTACATGGTCTAAATTCACATTAATTCCATCCCTCCTCCATCATTCTGAACCGGATTGCTAACTTGAAAAGCACAACAAACCCAATTTGTTATCAATGTTCGTCTTTCATTAATCATCCACTTTCTAAACTCCCCTCTTGCCCCTCCCATCCAAATCCCTCCCCTTGCTTGCACCTACACTCCTAAACTCCCCCCTTGCCCCGCCACTCTTAAACTCCCCCCCTACCCCTCCACTCCTGAACTCCCCCCTTGCCCTTCCACTCCTGAACTCCCCCCTTGCCCTTCCCCTCCTAAACTCCCCCCTCACTCCTCCCCTTCAAAACTCCCCCCCAACCCCTCCCATTCAAATCTCCCCCCATACCATTCCTCTCCAATTCTCCCTCCTCCTCAAAGCTGCCTCCTCCCCACTTCGTCTCCCTTCTATCTCATACCTCCACCCCCCCAACCTTCTTCTTTCCTCTGCTCCCCCTCAAACAACACCTCACTGTGCCTCATCCCTTCACCTTCAAACCTTTCATCCTCCTCATCCTTCCCTTTCTTGGAACTCTTCTGCAATCGCTGACACACTAACAACTGCTCTCCCTACCTCCCCCTCTCATCCTTCATCTTACCCTACTCCTCCCCTCCCCTGTCCTGTACCCGATGCTCCCCCTCTCTCTTCATTAACGGTATGGACCTCAAACATCCGGGGCCTTCGCTCAAACCTGACTGATCTCTCCATACAGGTTGCTTCTGACAATCCAGACTTGATCTGCTTAACAGAGACTTTCCTCCTTCAAGATGTCTCTGATTCCTTAATATCTCTTCCTGGTTACTCCCTCCTCCGGTATGATAGACCTGAGCCTCGGCCTGGTGGTGGGGTGGCTATCTTTATCAAAAACTCTCTTCCTCACTCTCCTTGCACTGCCCTCTCTCCTCCTCACCCCCAGGAGTACCTCTGGCTACGGCTTCCTCTCCGCTCCCACCTTTTGTTCATATGTGTTCTGTACCGTCCCCCAAACAGTGATGACTCCATCTACATTTCACTGTCTGACAACATGGACCAACTTCTATCCACTCATCCCAACTCTCTCTTCCTCATATGTGGTGACTTCAATTGTCATCATGCCACCTGGTTGGGTGTGGGTTCCTCTCTCACCAGTCTAGGCCCCTCAGCAAAGGACTTCTGTGACTCACTGGGATTGACACAATCTGTCAATTTCCCGACCCGGATCTCAGCCAATGGAGTATCTTCTCTTCTAGACTTGGTTATGACTAACTTCCCTGCTAATGTCTGCTGCTCTTCTTCTGCTCCAATCGGTTCTTCTGATCATGTGCTTGTCAAAGTGGACATCTCTCTGGCCATTCTCAGAGAGCCTCCTCAGCGTCGACGAGTCTGGCATTTCACTCAGGCCAACTGGGACGGTCTTCAAGCAGCCATCAATCGTCTGGATTGGTCTCCCATCTCCACTGCCTCTGACATCAATTCTTCCTGGGAATTCTTCCAGGGCAAACTGATCTCTCTCATGCACAGATTTATCCCATCTCGCCTTCAGTTGTCTTACCCTTCCTCCCGTCCATGGTACACTGAATCTTGTGGTGAGGCAGTTGCCCTGAAACAACTTGCCTTTGCCTCTTGGAAGGCTAATCCAACTGAAGGAAATCTCAGTTCCTTCCACCAAGCTCGGAACAAGTGTGTGTCTACCCTCAGGAGTGCCAGGAAGCACTATCTCTCCTCACTCAAGAATGAACTCTCAAACCTGTCTCCTTCCTCCAAATCCTGGTGGCGTCTGGTCAAATCCGTTTCTGGTGTTTGTTCCCCCTCCATCCCCTCCCTTACCTCAAATGGCCACACAGTTGACATCGCACGTGACAAAGCCGAATGCCTCAACTCTGTGTTTGCCTCAAAATCCTTAGTCCCAAACCCAACTCTCTCTGTTCCCACCTTTCCCAGTCGAACCAAACTGCTCCTGGACTCTGTGACCTTCTCTCCTGACAAGGTGGAGGAGTTTTTGTCAAACCTCGACTCTGATTCTGCAACTGGACCAGATGGCATCAGCCCACGGGTCCTAAAATCCTGCTCTGCCACTCTATCTCACCCTCTCTCTGTTCTTTTCACCCTATCTTTTGCTCAAGGTCATCTGCCAGCATCCTGGAAATCAGCAAACATTACCGCTTTACACAAAAAAGGTGCAAAAACAGATCCTTGCAACTACAGACCAATCAGCCTGCTCCCAATTATCAGCAAAGTCATGGAATCCATCATTGCTTCGGATATGAAATCTTTCCTCTTCTCCAATGGCTTGATCTCTGATCATCAATTTGGTTTCAGACCAGGTCACTCTACTCTGGACATGCTGCTTCTGCTGTCTCAACAATGGATGGAGGTCCTCAATGCCAAACAGGAAATCAGAGCTGTCTCCCTTGACATATCACGTGCCTTCGATACGGTCTGGCACCCAGCTCTGCTCACCAAACTCTCCTCCTATGGTATCCATGGAAATCTCCATGCATGGCTTGCGGACTTCCTCTCTGGTCGTAGTCAACGTGTGGCCCTGAATGGATTTCTCTCATCTCCCCTTCCCGTTCAGGCTGGAGTTCCCCAAGGCAGTGTGCTGGGCCCTGTGCTTTTTCTGGTCTTTGTCAATGATCTCTCCGACTCTCTGGAAAATCCTCTGTATCTCTTTGCTGATGACTCCACTCTCTGCCGCTCCATTCCTCTTCCCTCAGATCGGCAGTCTGCAGCCTCCTCACTCTCTGAAGACCTGGACAAAATCACAGACTGGTCAAACATGTGGAACATGTCTTTCAATCCTGACAAATCTCACACTCTTACTATGTCTCTCCGAAAAGATCGACTGGACAACCCTCCCATCTACTTTCTCAACAATCCTCTCCAAGAAGTTCTGTCGCTCAAGCTTTTGGGTCTCACCATCTGCCATGATCTTTCTTGGGAAAACCACATTTCCAAGCTGGCCTCCAAAGCCAGTCGCCGACTGGGCATCCTCCGTCGTGCGAAGTCCTTCCTAGGCACACCTGAGCTCCTCACCACACACAAGGCTTTCATCCGCAGCTCAATGGAATACTGTTCTCCCCTATGGGCCGGTGCTCCTGCCTCACACCTGGCTCGGCTTCACGCTGTTGAATCCAAAGCTTTCAGAATCATTGGAATCTCCCGCGATGAAGCTATCTCTGAGGGCCTTTCACTCACTCACCGCAGGCAGGTAGGTGGTCTTTCTGTCTTCTACCGACTCCTCTCCGGCCTTGCTCCCCCAGCTCTCTCTGTGCTCTGTCCCCCAAATATTCCTACAGGTCGCACAAGATCTGCCAGCCACCCTCTGATGGTTAAACTGCCGAAATCTCGGCTCTCTGCTCACCTTCACTCTTTCATTCCTCTTTTCTCCCGCCTCTGGAACAAACTCCCACACTCACTTCAATCACACTCCTCCCTCCAGGTCTTCAAAACAGCTGTTCACCACCATCTCCTATCTTCCCCCATCCAAAACCTTGATCTTTTCTACCCCCACTAATTCACCCCAGATCCACCTTGTTTGAAATTCCAACTTCTTTCCTGGAAGTCTTGGCAGGGTCCATATGTTTTATACCTCTCCCACCCCCCCCCCCCCCCCCCTTCCCATGCCTTCCCCCCAAAGCCCTCTCCCTCCCACAGTTCTCTCGGTCTCCATGTCTCTCAGTCCCTGCTCTCAAATGTTGTGTTTGTGTCCTTCCCCCTCTCTCCCCATCTTGTCTACCGCTCCCGATGTTACTTGTTTTGTGTGTCTGTTTGTCTTTCTGTGTGATTAATGTTCGCTCTTTCACGAGCCTCGATCTTGTATACAAAAAAAAAAAATAAAAAAAAAAAAAAATAATAGTAATAATAATAATAATAACAGAATTATTTATTTCAAAGGATGAGTTGTTCATTTGTGAAGTAAATGTATCATGAAGTATTCCACGAAAGGATAAATTTCACGAACTGTTCTGCCAGAAAGTTGAAGTTCATCACTGGAGATCTTGGTGATAATCTTTCGATCCGAGACCCTACTCCTCCCTGAACCGGACTGTGATCAGCACTTGTACTCTTTTGGGTCGGACCTGCATTCTCAACCTGACAAATACATCACAGAAGGGATTATGAGTTTACCTTTCCTGGTGTTGTTGATACATCCTGCCAGTGCTCACGTGTGGACGATTCCAAAAGAATCCAACCACTCGTCCAATCCTACCAACAACACCAGGAATCTCATACCAAACGATTATCGATAAAATGTTCCTCTGAGTGACCCTTACCCTCAAATTTATCACCATTTCAGTGAAATATCTTTCACGAATCGTCACTTCTTCTTCTCTTGCATCCATCACACAGGAAGCTGTTCCATCTGTTCCGCAGAAGAATGAAGGAGTTTTCAGCTATTTGTACAAAGGAATTCAGAACATCGTTTCAACCTCCTTTCTGAAGGTATGATCGCACACGCACATCACTCCACAAACACACACACGATAATCCTGGAGGACATAAATGATACCACGACCAGTTGGTCATGCATGTCTGTCCATGATACCAGGGCAGACATGCACGACCAACAAAGGGGTCCACACTTTTCAACAGACGAGGGCAACCACATATGTAACCATGCTTCCACCCGCACAAATCTATGACTGTTGAGGAAACGAAACACTTTTCAGGCTCTCCAGTTTAAAGGAACCGGTGGGGTGCATTTGATCCGTTACTTCCTTGTTGCACCACCAATGGCCACTTAGATCCTGTGCGGTGGTCGTTGCATACTTGCTGAAAGTTTTCATTGTGCGCATTTGCGACCTGTGGATGTCACTGCGTTATGACGTAACACACCCAAACTTGGCGCCCGATCTCATGGTGGTGCAACAAACAATTAATCTCCTGCAGTAGAACCTTTGAGCAGCTCAATGTCTGACATTCCGCGTATGGGTGTTATGAGGACGTTTTTAGGCTAAGAACAGGATTATTTATTTCAGAGGATGAGTTGTTCATTTGTGAAGTAAATTTAAAATAAAGTGTTCCAGGAAAGGATAAATTTAGCGAACTGATCTGCCAGAAAGTTAAAGTTCATCAATGGACATCTTGGTGATATTCTTTCGATCCAACACCCTACTCCTCCCTGAATCAGACTGTGATCAGCACTTGCACCCTTTTGCGTCACACCTGCATTCTCAACCTGACAAATGCATCACAGAAGGGATTATGAGTTCACCTTTCCTGGTGTAGTTGATACATCCTGCCAGTCCTCATGTGTGGATGATTCCACTTGAATACCACTCGTCCGATCCTACCCAGAACACCAGGAATCTCATACCAAACGGTTATTGATAAAATGCTCCTCTGAGTGCCCCCTCACCCTCAACAACATTTATCACCATTTCAGTAAAATATCTTTCATTAATTCTCAATTCTTGTTCTCTTGTGTCCATCACACAGGAAACTGTTCCAGCTGTTCCTCAGAAGATTATATGGGATTTCAGGTATTTGTACAATGGAATTCATCACATCGTTCCAACCTCCTTTCTGAAGGTATGATCACACACACATCACACACACATCATTCCAGAAACATGCACACTTTAATGCCACAGGATATAATTTATACCAGGACAGACACGCACACCCACCTGAGCATGTAGACACTTCATAAAAGGCCAGGACAACCACATATGCAACAACATAGCAACTCGCAGAATCACATATGTACTGTTGTGGCCAAAAATATTGGCACCCGTGCACTTCTTTCAAACAATGCACCATTTCTTTCAGAAAATTGTTGAAATTCAAAAAAAAATGGTTTCTACAAATGTACGTCTTTGGTTTGCAATGGAACAAAACAAAAAAAAGCTGAAGATATTCCTAAATCTTAGCTTATTCCACACAAAAATCCTAAAATGGCCTGGACAATATTATTGGCACGTTTTAGAAGTTGTTAGAAATATTTGGATTTCGAGCAGGTGATTCTCCTTTACTTTGGAATTGAACTCACCTTTGGTGAGTTGCAGGTGCCTGCAATGTAAGAATCATGCATTCAACCAGTTTGAATGGAGAAAAGAAAGAAAACCAGAGAATTGTCTGAGGAGGTCAGACACAATATTGTAGCCAAGCATGGACAATCTCAAGGCTACAAGTCCATCTCCAGAGACCTTGATGTTCCTGTGTCCACCGTACGCAATGTTATCAGGAAGTTTGAGGCCCATGGCACTGCAGCCAACCTCTCTGGACGTGGCCACAAGAGAAAACTTGATCGAAGATTACAGCGAACGATTGATCGAATTATGGAGAAAGCATCTCAATCAACTGCCAAACAGATTCAAGCTGACCTTCAGACACAGAGGATATAAATTTCAACACAGTGAGTCAATTAAATCACAACACAGTATGACAATTTCAACTCGCACCATCCGTCGCCAACTTAATGAAATGGGGTTCTATGGTCGGAGACCCTTGAGGACTTCACTGCTGAGAGAGAGACAGAAGAAAGCATGACTGGAGTTTGGCAAAACACACCTGAACAAGCCAAAATCCTTCTGGGTGAATGTCCTATGGACAGATGAGACCAAATAAGAGCTTTTTGGTAAAGCACGTCATCTCTATGTTTACAGAAAACAAAATGAAGCATTCAAATAAAGGAACACCTTCCCTACAGTCAAACATGGAGGAGGTTCAGTGATGTTTTGGGGTTGCTGTGCTGCCTCTGGCACTGGGTGACTTGAATGTGTGCATGGCATCATGAAATCAAGAGATTACCAAGGCATTTTGGAGCGCAATGTTCAACCCAGTGTCAGAAATCTGGGTCTCCGTCGAAGGTCATTGGTCTTCCAGCCGGACAATGACCCCAAACACACTTCAAAAAGCACCCTGGAATGGTTCAAGACAAAATGCTGGACAGTCCTGAAGTGGCCAGCAATGAGTCCAGATCTAAATCCCATTGAACACCTGTGGGGAGATCTGAAAACAGCAGTTGGGAGAAGGCACCTTTCAAATCTGGCAAAACCGGAGCAGTTTGCACAAGAAGAGTGGGTCAAACTGCCAGTAGCGAGGTGTAGAAACTCATTAATGGCTATAGGAAGCGCTTGACTGCAGTTATTTTGTCCAAAGGCTGTGCTACCAAATATTAAGGATAGGGTGTCAATAATTTTATCAAAAGCATTTCTTTTTATTTTATGACTTCAAAGGATATATTAAGTTCTGAATGAAAAACAATGGTTCTGTAAAATTAACAGTGAAATAGAGAATTGTGGAGGCCAAATACTTTTGTCCATTTGAACTTAGTTTTTGAGAAAATTGTGAGTTATTTGAAAAAGGTGCGAGGGTGCCAAAATTTTTGGCTTTGGCTGTAACCTCACACCATCCAGAACATATCCCTGATTGTTGAGGGATCACTGATCATTTGTGGCCACTTTGGTGAAATATCTTTCGTTAATTCTCATTTCTTCTTCTCTTGTGTCCATCACACAGGAAACTGTTCCATCTGTTCCTCAGAAGATTATAGGGGTTTTCAGGTATTTGTACAATGGAATTCATCACATCGTTCCAACCTCCTTTCTGAAGGTATGATCACACACACATCACACACACATCATTCCAGAAACATGCACACTTTAATGCCACAGGATATAATTTATACCAGGACAGACACGCACACCCACCTGAGCATGTAGACACTTCATAAAACGCCAGGACAACCACATATGCAACAACATAGCAACTCGCAGAATCACATATGTACTGTTGTGGCCAAAAATATTGGCACCCGTGCACTTCTTTCAAACAATGCACCATTTCTTTCAGAAAATTGTTGAAATTCAAAAAAAATTGGTTTCTACAAATGTACGTCTTTGGTTTGCAATGGAACAAAACAAAAAAAAGCTGAAGATACTCCTAAATCTTAGCTTATTCCACACAAAAATCCTAAAATGGCCTGGACAATATTATTGGCACGTTTTAGAAGTTGTTAGAAATATTTGGATTTCGAGCAGGTGATTCTCCTTTACTTTGGAATTGAACTCACCTTTGGTGAGTTGCAGGTGCCTGCAATGTAAGAATCATGCATTCAACCAGTTTGAATGGAGAAAAGAAAGAAAACCAGAGAATTGTCTGAGGAGGTCAGACACAATATTGTAGCCAAGCATGGACAATCTCAAGGCTACAAGTCCATCTCCAGAGACCTTGATGTTCCTGTGTCCACCGTACGCAATGTTATCAGGAAGTTTGAGGCCCATGGCACTGCAGCCAACCTCTCTGGACGTGGCCACAAGAGAAAACTTGATCGAAGATTACAGCGAACGATTGATCGAATTATGGAGAAAGCATCTCAATCAACTGCCAAACAGATTCAAGCTGACCTTCAGACACAGAGGATATAAATTTCAACACAGTGAGTCAATTAAATCACAACACAGTATGACAATTTCAACTCGTACCATCCGTCGCCAACTTAATGAAATGGGGTTCTATGGTCGGAGACCCTTGAGGACTTCACTGCTGAGAGAGAGACAGAAGAAAGCATGACTGGAGTTTGGCAAAACACACCTGAACAAGCCAAAATCCTTCTGGGTGAATGTCCTATGGACAGATGAGACCAAATAAGAGCTTTTTGGTAAAGCACGTCATCTCTATGTTTACAGAAAACAAAATGAAGCATTCAAATAAAGGAACACCTTCCCTACAGTCAAACATGGAGGAGGTTCAGTGATGTTTTGGGGTTGCTGTGCTGCCTCTGGCACTGGGTGACTTGAATGTGTGCATGGCATCATGAAATCAAGAGATTACCAAGGCATTTTGGAGCGCAATGTTCAACCCAGTGTCAGAAATCTGGGTCTCCGTCGAAGGTCATTGGTCTTCCAGCCGGACAATGACCCCAAACACACTTCAAAAAGCACCCTGGAATGGTTCAAGACAAAATGCTGGACAGTTCTGAAGTGGCCAGCAATGAGTCCAGATCTAAATCCCATTGAACACCTGTGGGGAGATCTGAAAACAGCAGTTGGGAGAAGGCACCTTTCAAATCTGGCAAAACCGGAGCAGTTTGCACAAGAAGAGTGGGTCAAACTGCCAGTAGCGAGGTGTAGAAACTCATTAATGGCTATAGGAAGCGCTTGACTGCAGTTATTTTGTCCAAAGGCTGTGCTACCAAATATTAAGGATAGGGTGTCAATAATTTTATCAACAGCATTTCTTTTTATTTTATGACTTCAAAGGATATATTAAGTTCTGAATGAAAAACAATGGTTCTGTAAAATTAACAGTGAAATAGAGAATTGTGGAGGCCAAATACTTTTGTCCATTTGAACTTAGTTTTTGAGAAAATTGTGAGTTATTTGAAAAAGGTGCGAGGGTGCCAAAATTTTTGGCTTTGGCTGTAACCTCACACCATCCAGAACATATCCCTGATTGTTGAGGGATCACTGATCATTTGTGGCCACTTTGGTGAAATATCTTTCGTTAATTCTCATTTCTTCTTCTCTTGTGTCCATCACACAGGAAACTGTTCCATCTGTTCCTCAGAAGATTATAGGGGTTTTCAGGTATTTGTACAATGGAATTCATAACATCGTTCCAACCTCCTTTCTGAAGGTATGATCACACACACATCATTCCAGAAACATGCACACTTTAATGCCACAGGATATAATTTATACCAGGACAGACATGCACACCCACCTGAGCATGTAGACACTTCGTAAAAGGCCAGGACAACCACATACGCAACAACATAGCAACTCGCAGAATCACATATGTACTGTTGTGGCCAAAAATATTGGCACCCTTGCACTGCTTTCAAACAATGCACCATTTCTTTCAGAAAATTGTTGAAATTAAAAAAAAATTGGTTTCCACAAATGTATGTCTTTGGTTTGCAATGGAACAAAACAAAAAAAAGCTAAAGATATTCCTAAATCTTAGCTTATTCCACACAAAAATCCTAAAATGGCCTGGACAATATTTTTGGCACGTTTTAGAAGTTGTTAGAAATAATTGGATTTCAAGCAGGTGATTCTCCTTTACTTTGGAATTGAACTCACCTTTGGTGAGTTGCAGGTGCCTGCAATGTAAGAATCACGCATTCAACCAGTTTGAATGGAGAAAAGAAAGAAAACCAGAGAATTGTCTGAGGAGGTCAGACACAATATTGTAGCCAAGCATGGACAATCTCAAGGCTACAAGTCCATCTCCATAGATCTTGATGTTCCTGTGTCCACCGTACGCAATGTTATCAGGAAGTTTGAGGCCCATGGCACTGCAGCCAACCTCTCTGGACGTGGCCACAAGAGAAAACTTGATCGAAGATTACAGCGAACGATTGATCGAATTATGGAGAAAGCATATCAATCAACTGCCAAACAGATTCAAGCTGACCTTCAGACACAGAGGATATAAATTTCAACACAGTGAGTCAATTAAATCACAACACAGTATGACAATTTCAACTCGCACCATCCGTCGCCAACTTAATGAAATGGGGTTCTATGGTCGGAGACCCTTGAGGACTTCACTGCTGAGAGAGAGACAGAAGAAAGCATGACTGGAGTTTGGCAAAACACACCTGAACAAGCCAAAATCCTTCTGGGTGAATGTCCTCTGGACAGATGAGACCAAATAAGAGCTTTTTGGTAAAGCACGTCATCTCTATGTTTACAGAAAACAAAATGAAGCATTCAAATAAAGGAACACCTTCCCTACAGTCAAACATGGAGGAGGTTCAGTGATGTTTTGGGGTTGCTGTGCTGCCTCTGGCACTGGGTGACTTGAATGTGTGCATGGCATCATGAAATCAAGAGATTACCAAGGCATTTTGGAGCGCAATGTTCAACCCAGTGTCAGAAATCTGGGTCTCCGTCGAAGGTCATTGGTCTTCCAGCAGGACAATGACCCCAAACACACTTCAAAAAGCACCCTGGAATGGTTCAAGACAAAATGCTGGACTGTTCTGAAGTGGCCAGCAATGAGTCCAGATCTAAATCCCATTGAACACTTGTGGGGAGATCTGAAAACAGCAGTTGGGAGAAGGCACCTTTCAAATCTGGCAAAACAGGAGCAGTTTGCACAAGAAGAGTGGGCCAAACTACCAGTAGAGAGGTGTAGGAAGCTCATTCATGGATATAGGAAGTGCTTGACTGCAGTTATTTTGTCCAAAGGCTGTGCTACCAAATATTAAGTAGAGGGTGTCAATAATTTTATCAACAGCATTTCTTTTTATTTTATGATTTCAAAGGATATATTAAGTTCTGAATGAAAAACAATGGTTTTGTAAAATTAACAGTGAAATAGAGAATTGTGGAGGCCAAATACTTTTGTCCATTTGAACTTAGTTTTCGAGAAAATTGTGAGTTCTTTGAAAAAAAGTGCAAGGGTGCCAATATTTTTGGCTTCGGCTGTAACCTCACACCATCCAGAACCTATCCCTGACTGTTGAGGGATCACTGATCATTTGTGGCCACTTTGGTGAAATATCTTTCGTTAATTCTCAATTATTGTTTTCTTCTGTCCATCACACAGAAGGTTGTGTCTGTGGAGCCCCAAGACATTTCCAGGTCTTTGTGTGAAACAATCTGTAACATCGTTCCGTCCTCCTTTCTGAAGGTATGTTCGCATATATGTCACTCCAGAAACACACGTTTTAATGCCGGGGAATATAACTTATACCAGGGCAGACATGCTCGTCCAACAAAGTGTTTCCACGCTTTCCAAAAGACGAGGGCAGCCACATATGTAACCACGCTTCCACCCGCACAAATCTATGACTGTTGAGGAAATGAAACACTTTCAGGCTTTTCAGTTTAAAGGAATCGGAGGGGCCGTTTGATCCGTTACTTCTTGACTGCGCCACCAATGGCCACTTCGATCTTGTGCGGTGTTCATTGCACACTTCCTAAAAGTTTTCACTGTGCGCATTTGTTACCTGTGGACATCACGGCGTTTTGATGTAACACACTTAAATTTGGCATTCTATTTATCTCAAGGTGGTTCAATAGTCAATAATTAATCTCCTGCGATTTGGGTGTTGCGAGGACTCCATCTCCATCCCGAGTTTGGGTGTTGTGAAGACGTTACTCGGCTAAGAACATATTTATATATCTCAGAGGATGAGTTGTTCATTTATGAAGTAAATTTACAATAAAATGTTCAAATAAAGGTTACATTTAGTGATCCGATCTGCCAGGAACTTAATTTTCACGAATTGAGATTTTGGTGATGATTTTTCGATCCAAAACCCCACTCCCTGAACCAGACTTATCAGCACTTGTAGCCTTTTGGGTCGGACCTGCATTCTCAACCTGACAAATGCATCACAGAAGGGATTATGAATTTACCTTTCCTGGTGTTGTTGATACATCCTGTCAGTGCTCACGTGTGGATGATTCCAATAAGCATATCACTCGTCCAATCCGACCCAGAACACCACTAATCTCATACCAAACGAATATCGACAAAATGCTCCTCTGAGTGCCCCCTCACCCTCAACACTGATCACGATTTCAGTGAAATATCTGATTAATTCTCAATTCTTCTTCTCTTGTGTCCATCACACAGGAAACTGTTCCATCTGTTCCTCGGAGGATTATAGGGGTTTTCAAGTATTTGTACAATGGAATTCATAACATCGTTCCGACCTCCTTTCTGAAGGTATGGTCACACACATCATTCCAGAAACACACACACTTTAATCCCAGAGGATATAAATACCACCATGACATACATGCAGAGCCAACTGAACATGTACACACTTCATAACAGGCCAGGACAACCACATACGCAGTGACATAGCCACTCGCAAAACCACATCTGTAACCACACACACCATGCAGAATATATCCCTGACTGTTGAGAGATAACTGATCATCTGTGGCCACTTTGTTGAAATATTTCATTAATTCTCAATTATTGTTTTCTTCTGTCCATCACACATTTTTTCATGTCCCTTTTCATGTCTCTCAGAAGTCCGAAGTTAACATCCTTCCGACCTCCTTTCTGAAGGTATGATCGCAAACACATCACTCAAACACACGCTTTAATCCCAGAGGGGACCTGACTTAACACACTCAAACATGGCGTCCTAGCTCAAGAGGGTTGAACGCACGGTTAGTTTCCTGCAGTAGAACCACCAAGCAACTCATGGGCCGAAATTACATGTGTGGGTTTTGCGAGATTGTGTGATGTCTAGAACAGGTTTACTTATTTCAGTGGATGAGTTGTTCATTTCTGAAGTAAATTAAAATTAAAATGTTCCTCCAGAGGTTAAATTTAGCGATCTGATCTGCCCGAAATTTATGGAGATCTTGGTGATGATTATTAGATCCAAGACCAGACTCGTCACCGGGGTGGTCCCTCATCATCACTTGTACCATTTAGAGTCAAACCTGCATTCTCAACCTCTTATAACGAAACAGAAGTAAAGCAGCAGAGGTTGTGAGTGCAGAGGACAATGTAAAAGATACAGGTGATGTGATGAAGATGGCTAATGGACATCAAAAGGCAAATTCGGAAAAGTATCACCGCTCAAAAAGAGCTTGAGCGAATGTAGAAAAATAAATGTTTTCCCGGTGTTACCAGTGTTGCTTCGTTTGGGTTGAAGTCGTGTGAACGGAAATGGACAGTTTGTGTCAATCACTTTGACGAGTATGGGTTAGTTTGGGTTGAAATGACGATTACGAGTATTGGTTAGTTTGGGTTAAAATCACTTTGACAGGTGTTATTAATTATAATAACTAGAACTGCCACTTTGTAACTGTTGGCAGTGATGGTCCGGTGCAAAGACGTCCCACTTTGATCAGACACGTGACCAATGAAATCCTCTTAAAAAAAAAAAAAACTCGATTCAGAATTTGATTTAAAAAATGAAATTTAAAGGAATTCAAACAATACTCAGATTCAAAATAATTTTTAATAATGGCTGCCAGAAATGCAACCGCCGATGTTTAAATTACCAAACTGTATTCCAAAATACTCGTTACTAATGTGTGTGAAGTTTCACATCATTCTTTTAAGCCGTACTGGAGTGTGAAAATAATTATTATTCTTCATCATAAAGGTTTCTTCTTCTTCACATATATATAATATTCTGGCTGCCAGACCATGTGATCTATCACATTTAAATTTTGTAAAGTTTGACTTCAACAGCATAAGCCGTTTCATGGAAAGTTATTTATTTATTTTACTTTGATCCAATATGGCTGCCCAACCACATGGCCTTTGAGATAAAAAAAAATGTCCGCCGCCTAGCATTGGGAAGGAGTTCATGTGTGTGATGTTTTGTGTTGATCGGATAAGGTTCGTTTTTTTTATCCAATATGGCTGACAAACAATGTGACCTATGACTTGATCGTTTTCAACATATATTTCCCAAGGCTGTTAGATCATATGTGTGGCGTTTCACATCGATCTAGTGAGCCGTTTTGGAGAAAGTTTGTATTTTCAAGCCAATATGGCTGCCGAATCATGCGACCAATGACATCATCAATACGAGAACGGCACTCAGTGGAGGGCATACCTCCGCCTGGTTGGCCATATCAATCAATGGTGAAGAATCCCTTAAAAAATTCTGCAAGCTGGATCGGATCTGGATCTTCACCAAAATTGAATCGATTCTTCTTTGTCTCACACAAACAACCTGTTCAACAAGTTTCGTCCAAATCCATCCATAAACTTTTGAGATATCCTGCTATGCATCGTTTTTGGCCCTATCTCCCAATGGTGAAGAATCACTTGAAAAAAATAAATAATTATCATATCCGAATCCATATTCAGATCTTCACCAAAATCCAATTGAATCGATCTTGTCAGACACCCAACCAATCCACAAAGTTTCGTCCAAATCCGTCCATAACTTTTTGAGATATCCAACTAAGGAATTGTTTAGGGCCCTATCTCCCAAAGGTGAATAATCACTTAAAAATTCTAATAGCCGGATCCAAATCCGGATCTTCACCAAAATCTAATCATTTCGTCCTTGTCACATACGCTACATCTCTGACATATTTCGTCCGAATCCGTCCACAACTTTTCGAGATATTTTGTTCACAGACAAAAGGACAGACAAACAGACAGGGGTGAAAACATAACCTCCATCCACCTTTGGTGGCGGGGGTAATAATTCTCCCATACAATTTTTGCCTAGATTACGCTCAATACATTTCAAACTGATTGGATTAAGCATTGTACTTATGACCGGATTAAGTGTTGTATATGAAGGCACCGATGTCATGATCAACATATATTTTACTCCTCATGGGGAGTTCTTGACGATGTGTCAATTTTCAATTTTTTTCATGGAGCGTTTTCAGAGATACAGAGGTGCAAAGTTATTTTTTTATTTTTTTTTTCCAAAATGGCACCCGCACCTCGTGACCTATTATATCATTCTTATCATTTAAAAAAAATCTACTGCATTAGGTGCTCCTTTGGTGAAAATTCCGTGGCAATCGCTCAAGCAGGTTGCAGAGAAAATGAATTTAAAAGAAAATAAACGTGCAAAAACGGGAGAATAAAAAATATTAATAAACTTAACAAAAACAATTAGGTTCCAGTGTTCTGTCATTGTGTTAATTGAAACTGTCATTCTGGTGTTTCACAGGCAGGTTGTTTCATCAATGTATGTGTCGTCCTTCGGATGTCGGTAAACCTGGTCATCCCGTTTGTCGGCATTAGTTAATGGACATTAAATATCCCATGGTGTCATTCGCGAAGAGTTGGCAACCTATCACTGGCACCATGAACAAATTACAAATTTCTTATACAACTATTGCTGGGAAGGTAATGGCAAACCACCCAGTATAACCTTTACAAAAAAACTGCTTACATTTTTATTTTTATATATATATATATATATATATATATATATATATATATATATATATATATATATATATATATATATATATATATATATATATATATATATATATATATACAGATATATATATAGATATATATATAGATATACACAGATATATATATAGATATATACAGATATATATATATAGATATATATAGATATATACAGATATATATAGATATATAGATATATAGATGTGTGTAAATGTGCATGTATTTGTATCATGTATAAGGGTAAGTGGGATCCATAGCTATAATGTATGAAGGATTTAATAATGCTTTGTCTAAATGCGTTGTGGGACTAAAACATTTTTCCTAAACTCAGTTTTCTGACTTTTTTTTTTAGATCGAACCTGACACCTGCCCATGGGAGCCCTCCATATGGAGCTCCCCAAAGTGCGCTCCAACACATTGGTTGACCCCAGCAACTGAGATCCCTGGAAATGAAACCACATGTCTGGATGATATGGATGTTCACCGTAAGTTGATTTTGATGCTGAATGTAAAATATGTTGAGAGAACAAGAAAATAGTAGTGATTCGTAAGTTGGGTGGACTGTTTCATTGCATTACCTTTTGTAATAATTTATTCATTGCAGATATAACAACAGGTTGAGAATTACTTGTATAACTGTGATTTTTGTGATTTTAAATGATATTTGGCCTCGTTTTATTTTCACACTGAAATGTTGGAATCATAATTGATTATGATTTATTGATTAGGAACGGCTGATCTGCGTTTGTTTTGCTTAATTTGATTTCAAAGTCATCCAAGTAAAATTTTCTCTTTCTTTTGCTCATTGCAAACCCAAACCCTTCAGAATGTCTGGACTTCATTTCAAGGGAAGATCAGGAAGAAGAGATGGTGGAGATGAACATCTACGAAATCATCTTTCAAGTTGTGTACAATTCTTTGGCAATTCGCTGGATTCTTTTCTGTTTTACAAAGTGGATAAAGAGGCTGAAAAAGATGTACACCAATAAAATGCACCACAAAAAGAGGAAGAGGCGATGCACTTGCAAGCTTGAAAGCAAAGGACCAACCCTATGGCCAAGTTCCTGGGGTAAGGTGCTGCAGGATATGTGGGCAAGAAGCTGACCCAATCATGGAGCGTTACCATGATGCTCCCCTACAACGAGCAATCCTACAACGACAACGACACCCACACCCTACAACAATGACATGATGCTCCCCTACAACGAGCTGACCCAGTCATGGTGCTTTACCTCAATCTTGAGAGGGGTTGGATGACGTGATGCTTCCCTACAACGAGCTGCACAGAAACTTGCGGCAATGTTCCAGGCAGCCATGGTAGCCAATCCGCAAATGTAATAATACAAATGTAACTAATACATACAAATGTAACTAATACATACAAATGTAACTAATACATACAAATGTGATGAATACATACAAATGTAACTAATACACACAAATGTAACAGTAATATATAAATATCATCGCAGTAATTTGTGTGGTTATTATGACATTAATACATACAAATGTAACAGTAATACATACAAATGTAACTGTAATACATACAAATGTCACAGTCATTAAATTTGGCCCACATACCAAGTATGACCCGGGGATTGTCCGAAGGGTATTTTAAGTGCTCCAATGGAACGGTTGATAAGGAACAGCTGGCTTCGCAAGTGACAAGTAATTCGGACTTGTGAAGATCAGGCATTCGAAGATGAGCACTTGGAGTTCACTCGTCCTGTCGTTGCTTTAATCATTGTAATCCTCCACAATCGTAATCCACAATCATTGAAATTGTAATCTATTGTAAATAACCCTGTATGTTTAAGGACTTTTAATAAACTGTAATCACTGTCCTTCAATAAACATTGTAAACAGTACCTGGTGTCATCGTTTTTTAATATTATTTAAGCATATTTTATGAAACTGTAACCATGTGCATTCATGGTCGCAGACATTTTTTTTAACTTTAAAAATTTTCCCCTATGCATCAGGAAATGCCGGGAACAAATCCCTCTCTTCCTCAATGAAACAATTCCCTGACATTTGCGGTGTCGACATTCGTGGGATTTTCCCCTATGAATCAGGAAATGCCGGGAACAAATCCCTCTCTTCCTCATTGAAACAATGCCCTGACATTTGCGGTGTCGACATTCGTGGGATTTTCCCCTATGAATCGGGAACCGCAGTTACCTATCCCTCGTTCCCCCCATTAAAACAATGCCCCGACATTTGCGGTGTCGACATTCATGGGATTTTCCGCGAATCAGGATCTGCAGAGAACCTGTGACCCACCCCCCTTTTCCCACTGAAACAATGCCCCCACATTTGTGAATTCGACATTTGCAGCATTTTCCAGGAACGTATCCACCACTAATGTCGGGGCCTGACTTTATATAAACTACAACGGCACTTGGAAGAGCACATACCTCTACCAGGCGGAACAGTTTATACTTTGTATGCCATTGACAGGGCGCATCTGGATCCCGATCTGAACCAAAATCCAATCACCTTTTTCTTGTCACCTAACCAACTCATCCAATAAGTTATCATAATCTGTCCATATATTTTTGAAAAATCATGCTGTATATCGTTTTTGGCCCCATCTCTCAATGGTGAATAATCAAATAAAAATGAAAAAGCTCTTGTGGCCGGATTCGGATCTTTATGGGAGATAGGGCCAAAAACGATACATAGCAGGATATCTCAAAAAGTTATGGACGGATTTGGACGAAACGTGGTTAACAGGTTGGGTGTGTGACAAAGACCGAAGGAGAAATCAAAAGGATCTGAATCAAATTCAAATTCAAATGGAGAATTCAAAGGATCTGAATTTAGATTCGGATACGAGAATTATTTAAAACTAGCCGAAACCCGTGGAACATCCACGGAAGGGAGGATGTGGTGTATGGATAGAGTGTACCACTATGGATGGCATAGGGGATTTGCTTGTCCGAGTAAGAGTTAGGAAGAAAGATGAGAATGAAGAGTGCGTATATGAACAACGTATTTATTGCAATCTACTTAAATGACAACGCTACGATATATACACAAAGAATTAAGTTAAGCACCCCCTACACAAAGAATTAAGTTAAGCACCCCCTAATATATATTCTTTGTGTATATGTATACATTGGCATATATTCTAAGGTATGTGAGATCAAATAATGATTGGTATGACATTAGCAATTATCCATTGATGAAATGCAGATGAGTGCACTCATCTGTGACGCCCATCGCTCGTGCAGCACGTGTTATCATCCACGTGGTCGTGATTGACGCAAAGATCGCTAGAGGTCTTCTCAGAACAATGACTGTACGTTAGAAAACATAAACATCATCCACACTGTCCGTGACGGACCTATAGCTCCATACTTAAATTGAGGTGAAAATATGCCTAAAATTCCCAAAAATTTTCACCTTAAATTATTCAGAATAAAATATTGAAAACGGCATGATTGTTATGTTTTTATGTGACCATAATATCACTTCTCCAGAAAATATAGCAATATCATGGGTATATTACACTGTTTTGACGACAACAAACTTGTAATGTGCGAGGTTGTAAAAAAACGGGGGGGGTGCTTAACTTAATTCTTTGTGTATACTTTTGAAAAATGAATGGATTCATAATAGGAATCCGCATAGCACTGGCGCAGTGGTATGTGTCAATGGAAAGGAACAGCAGTAGAACCATAGACTTTAAAAAAATGAACGGATTAGTAAATCGACTGGAACAGATTTTTCGAGTATGGCTGTACGTGATAAACAAAGAGCGCGGTTGGAAGAAATTATGGTAAACCCACCTGATGAGGTTAGCGTACACCACGATCGATGACACCGGCACAAATGCATGCTCAGGATTGTCCACTCAGTGGACGGCTTGCTGTCGCCTTCGACTGTGCAATCAGCGGACGGCTTGCTTCGCCTTTACCCAGCAGACGCCAATAAGATGGCGTCGTATCGGCAGTTAATCGGATGCTTTTGGGCCCCAACGTCGGCTAATTCAGATTTTTCGAGTATGGCTGTACGTGATAAACAAAGAGCGCGGTTCGTAGATCGTAAATCCATTAGTGCCGTGGGCATCGGGTCACTGGGTGCGGCGTAAAAGGGATTACAAAGTCGAGTCCTTACGCTATTATTATATAGATTGTAAGTGATTCTTCACCATTGAGAGATCGGGTGAAAAGCGACAAACAACGTGATATTTGAAAAAGTTATGGACGAGTTATGACTAAACTTGGGATGAGTTGATTCCGTGACAAAAAAGCCGATTCGATTTTGGTTCAGGTCCGAATCCAAATCCGGCCTTTCAGTGGGATACAAAACGTACCTGGCGGAGGAATGCTCTCTACTGAGTGCCGTTCTAGTTATTACTTTTCTTGATGGTGCATCACAAACTTGGAAATGTCTTCTGAATTATCTTTGTGTCATGATCGTAGAATATCTAAGGAGAAATACTGCTCAACCACAAATGTCCAATTTGCCATTCCTGTGGATTCATTGGTTGTTTGTTTTTAATCTGCAGTTCATCTGATACAACCTGAAAGAAAACAATAATTACCTTGCATTATCATGGAATTATTCCACCCTGAAATCTGTCCCATATTTTTTTTACCACACCCTGTATAAGGAAAAGGTCATCAACTGCATCATGCACGTATTACTTGATTGGACCAATACCCTTGATGACCACAAGTACTAAAACGAAGAATAGACAAAAGAGTAGGGACACAAATCTAAAAAGACTACTACATGTCATGCCGCAAAGAGGTTTTAAAAAGGGAAACGTATGACCAGGTGTATATATGGATGAGGTGGCATTGGGATAAAAAGGACACATTTGTATCACCAGCAGCAGCTTCATAGACTGGATTATCTACACAGGATATATGGACCACTGTACAAAATGGGGGTTCAATACAATGATCACGTGATGCAAATGGCGTTCAGTGCTTGATGTGATCTTTAACACAACTGAATCCTTCCATCATTTGCTAACAGTCAGCATTTAAAAAAGGGCAGAGCCTGGACAAGCATAAAAAAACCATTGCGCAGCCTTGATGAAGGAATATTGTTTTGTATACAAAGTCAAGGCTCATAGAAAAGATAATGCACTGAACAGACCAGGACGTAACCGGACGAAAGTACAGTAGAGAGAGGGGGAAAGCGGGGGACGACACCAACTGCGGAGTTGAAGGACAAGATAGAGGGAGACTTGGACAAACAATCGGTGTGGGAAGGAATGGGGGACAGGAAAGGATGCATGGGGTGGACAAGATGAACACAGAAGGAAACTCTCAGGAAGGAATGGATCCATGGGTGGACAAAATGAATACAGAAACTGTAAGTTTGTAAGAAAGAAGGCTTGGGGGTGAGGGGAGAGGATAGAGGAGTTAATGAGGATAGAAAAGATCATGGTTTTGGATTGGGGATGATCAGACATTGGTGAACAGCTGTTTTGAAGACCTGGAGGGAGGAGTGGGATAGAAAAAAGTTTGGGAGTTTGTTCCAGAGACGGGAGAAAAGAGGAATGAAAGAGTGAAGGTGAGCAGAGTGCCTAGATTTTGGTCGTTTCAACAGAAGAGGGTTGCTGGCAGATCTTGTGTGTCCTGCAGGAATATTTGGGGGACAGAGCACAGAGAGAGCTGGGGGAGCAAAGCCAGAGAGGAGCAAGGTCGGTAGAAGACAGTGAGAACGCCAATTTAGGTGAGAAATGATCCTGGATTTAGGGAGTTTCACCAGAAAGGGGTTGATGGTGGACCGTGTGTGCCCTGCAGAAACCTGAGGGGGAAGGACAAAGCACAGAAAGAGCAGAGGGTGCAAGACCAGAAAGAAGATGGTAGAAGACAGAGAGACCACAGATCTGTCTGTGAAGGTGAAACGCTCATCTCTTCGACTCAGCTTCATCGTGTGAGATTCCATTGATCTTGAAGGTATTAGTTTCCACTGTGTCAAGCTGAACAAAGTGTGAGGCAAGGGACCAGCCCATAGCGAAGAGCAGTACTCCATCAAGCTGTGGATGAAGGCCTTGTTGGTGGATAGGAATTCAGGTGTACCAAAGAAGGACTTTGTACGACGGAGGATGCCCAGTCCGGCGACGAGCTTTAGAGGCCAACTTTTAAATGTGGTTTGCCTAAGAAAAATTGTGGCTGATAGTGAGAACAAAGGAGGTTGAATGACTGAACTTCCTCAAGAGGATTGTTAGGAAAGTAGATAGGAGGGTTTCACTCACGGTCCTTTTAGAGCGAGAGAATGAGAGTGGCATTTGTCTGGATTGAAAGACATATTCCATGTGTGATCAGCTTGTGAATTTGTCATGGCTGCTGCCTGCCTATTTGAAGGATGTGGAGTGGCAGATGGTGGAGTTATCGACAAATAGATAAAAGGGATTTTCCATAAAGTGAGAGAGATCATTAATGAAGATTTGTAATAAGACTGTGCCCAGAACACTCCCCTGGGGCACTCCAGCCTTGACAGGGAGAGAAGATGAAAGGATTCTGTTGAGAGCTACATATTGGTTATGAGTAGAGGAAGTCAGTGCACTGCCTGCACTGATGCACCATATGGACCACACGTTCTGTGGTCTGGCACCACTTATGGACCACACGTTCTGTGGCCTGGCACCTCTGCTGGGACCGACCATTGTTGCCAGCGGTGTCTGGCTTGTGGACCACGGTTTAAAGTGGCATCTATGCCCAGCAGTGGACCACCTGAGTTGGCCCTGCTGGCCACAAATAAAAAAGCGAACGCGGTTTGTGCCCTTTTATTAAATAACATCAAGCAAGAAGTTCAAGCCAAGATACATCGGCCCAGCAGATAAGCACAAGACAAGGCATCATTCATAACTTTGAAATGTTTTGGTGCATTTTCATGATGGTGCTTTTTGGTGCATTTTTTTATTATGGTGCATATTGGTGCATATGGGTATGGTGTATCGGTGCAGTGCATTGCAATGGCATTTTCCTCTTTTCAAAAACATCTTCCCTTTTCCCACAAAAGAAAGGTCCTGGGTTACAGTGTAAATAATTCGTAGTGTAATGTAAATAATGCTCCCCACCGGCTCGATGTGTAGTTTGAAGACCAATCCGTAATTCGGTTAATTGTGGGCATGAGTCAGTTAGGTAGGACGCAACGCAGCAGGTGGGACATATCTAGTGTTAAAACTGTCGCACTCAGGGTGAGGTTAAAAGTAGAGGGTGATCACACGTAAGTGTCACATTAATTTAAAAGATAGCCCTTTTGTTTCAGCTCGGTACGAGCCTGGAAAAAGGGGGGGTGCCATGTTGCGGTTTTAGAACCCACACTTTCTTGTAAATATCCCTTCATTAAAAGGTTAAAGGTTGCACCCCATACTTAGGCCACAAGCAACACGTAGGCCACCATAGGACTTCAATTATTTAATTAGTATGTGTTTAGATAAGGCCGTGTTTCCAATAGTTGAATCTGCGTTGTGCCAATTAAATAAGAGTAGGTCCCCAATCCATTCATTTTGCAACCCACCTCTCCAAGCGACGCCATTACGCGCCCTCCAGTCTGCCCTATGGCTCTCCCAATTTGATAGGCGCCTCTGCCAGCAGCGGCAGCCTTCGCTGCCCGTGCGCTCACTCAATGCTGCCAGAAGACACGCGGTGAGGCCCGAGAAAGGGGGCACAACGCCAAGAAGAGGGTGTGGCCACATCATCCAGCCGTCAAAGGCGGAGCCGGTAAGCCCTCACCAGCCAACCAGGGCCGAAGGAACTTCGCCGACAGGCGTGGCTTTTGGGCTCGTTGAGCGTTTTGCTGGTCGAGATATATAAGCGAGCGCAAAGCCCTTTCAAGGACTGGTTGGAGGCGCGCACGTTGTAACAGGACTCTTTCTGGCGGAATGCGCTTGATTGCTTTGCGAAGCGACTTGACCGAGAGAGCGCACCTTTGGCTTACTTGATGAGATATACGGCACGCTGAATAAGAGGACTTTGGAGAGGGGGCGTTTGGCACGAGAGTGCACATATTACGTACGCAGCGTGCCAGCTTCCCCCCGTTATATAAACTGTCCAGACGCGTTCCACTATACGCGGGCTGCCTGCCAGGTTTCGCCACTGGACCGAAGCCTGGACTGGAGCCGACCGGAGCCTGGACCGCATCGCCGGACCTTCCACCCAACTATCTACAATCCCCATGTGAGTGCGTATGTTTGTCCTGGGTACTAAGAATAAGACTGTTTTAAGACTGCCCTGTGTAACTGCTTCTTCCTCTTCCTATCCTGTACATTCTTTCGTTTCCTCTTCTCCTTCTTGTCTTCTTCTTGATCAACAAACCCAAGAAACAACTTCTTCCTCTTCTCCATGTGCAGGAGAAGTACATGGAGAAGAGGAAGAAGTTGTTTCTTGGGTTTGTTGATTTGGAGAAAGCATTCGACAGGGTTCCACGCAAAGTATTGACATGGGCATTGAGGAAGTTAGGAGTGGAGGAATGGTTGATCAGAGTAGTGATGGCAATGTATAAAAGAGCACGCACAGCTGTAAGGACGAAGGACAGGAACAGTGGTGAGTTTGAGGTGAAGATGGGAGTGTATCAGGGGTCGGTACTAGGTCCACTACTATTTGTAGCTGTGATGGAGGTGCTGGCTCAGAACGTAAAGGAGGGTTTACCGTGGGAGTTGTTGTATGCTGATGATCTGGTGTTGATTGCGGAAAGTATGGATGGACTGAAGGAAAAGATGAACAAGTGGAAGGAATGTTTGGAGACAAAAGGTCTGAAGGTGAATATAGGAAAGACGAAGGTGATGGCAAGTGGTAAAGCATGTGGTGAGGTGGAAAGAACTGGGAAGTGGCAATGTGCTGTGTGCAGGAAGGGTGTCGGAGTGAACTCCATTCAATGTACAATGTGCGCTGAGTGGGGTCATCAAAAATGTAGTGGTCTGAGAGGGTCATTCACCAGTGTGGCAGCTACATTCAAATGTAAGGTGTGCACAGAGGGAGCTGCAGATGGAGGAAATGTTGAGTTGGATCTTGGAGACGGCGTGAAGCTGGAAGGTGTGAAAACATTTTACCACCTCGGAGATATGCTGAATGTAGAAGGTGGAACAGACTCGGCAACGGTTGCAAGAGTGAGATGTGCATGGAAGAAGTTTTGGGAACTGAGTGGCGTGCTGATGAGGAGGGGAGTGTCGTTGAAGCTGAACAGAAAGGTGTATGCTGCATGTGTGAGAAGTGTTATGATTTATGGGAGCGAGACATGGGTCATGAACGTAGAGCAGCAACGAAGGCTGGAAAGGGTGGAAATGCGAATGGTAGGGTGGAAATGCGAATGGTTCGGTGGATGTGCGGAGTATCTTTGAGAGAGAGGAAGACAAATGATGAATTGTGAAAGATGATGGGAATAGAGCCTGTGATTGATGCTGTGAAGAGGAACAGGTTGAGATGGTTTGGTCATGTGTTGAGGAAGGATGAAAATGACTGGTTGAGAAGAGTGATGGAAATGAATGTAGAAGGAAGTAGAGGACGGGGAAGTCCGAGAAAGACTTGGCTGAAGATGGTGGAAGAAGAAATGCGGGCAAGGGGGTTAACAAGGAGAGATGCAGAAAATAGGGCAAAATGGAGAAGATTGTCATGGGGACCGCAAGGCTAACCCCTGCTCTAGCAGGGAAAATGGCCTTAAAATGCATGTTGTTGTGTGTGTTGTTGTTCTCCTTCTTGTACATTGTGAATAAATTGCCCTGTTCTTTCTTGGTTTCCTCTTATCCGATCGCATCCGTCTTTTCTATCATTGGGTAAACGTGGCACGATAGGAACCGCTTATAATCGGGTTTAGTCCCATTGTTAACGGCTCGGATCACGGATTGCTATCCGCTCGGCATTTTCCATCATATCCATGGTTCGAGTGGGAGTTATTTCCCTGCTTCGCGGTCTGTGTTCGTAATTAGGTATTTGGGACTAAATTGACCAATAACCCTGCCTAATACCGACCGGAAGGAGCGTATAACATCCAGGACTCGGGTCGGCCAGATAGAAAGACAAGGGGATTAACCCCCCCTTGTTAAGGGGAGAGCCGACGTCTGAGATCCGTAACAATACACTCGATTCGTGCTGGACTATTCAACGTGCCTGGGTCAACTTTACAGCCTGGCCTTGCCAGCACAGACATTGGGCAAGGTATGAACAGTCAGTGTTAGCGCTGGTGTCAGTCTTTCGACATTTTGGCGTGTTGATGTCGTTATTCAAAAAAGCTTCACGTCCGGTCGGCTTCAAGATGTCGGCCTCAAAGAAAAAGTGTCGTCAGTATTCCGGTGAATACATCAAGTATGGATTCATTCCATCTCCGACGTACAAACAGTTACCGATGTGTTTGTTGTGTGGTATCAAGCTGTCCAATGAAGCAATGAAACCATCTCGACTGAGCGAGCACCTGAGTAAAAAGCACAGTGATAAGGCTCGCGCAGAGGTCAGCTATTTCCAATCGCTGAAAGAGAAATTTGAGAAGCGATCCACGGTAAAGCCGATGTTCGAAGCCAGCCAAAAGCTCGTGGATAAAGGACTGGAAGATAAACCCGTTTCCATGCCCTCTTCTCAACAGTGGTCGAGTTTCTGTCGGAAATTGATACGGAGCTATCGGAGAAAGTGAATGCGATTGAGCATGATGTGGCTTACTGACATATTCAGGAGCCTGAATGATGTCAACAAACAACTCCAGGGTGACCATATGACGCTGATTAAAGCAAAGAAAGTGATTTGGCACGTTCTTAACCAATACTGTAGGCATATTTGTCATGAAAAAAAAATTCGTGTGTTTTTTTTGTTAAAAGCAAAAAGTCACTTGATTTTGTAAGAAGGTATCATAAGCTTTAAAAAAAATTTAGGGTGGCATTTTTTCTGAACATTCTAATGGCCTGAAATCCAAGATGGCCGCCACCGTAGCAAAACGCCCTAAATTTGACGCTAAAATTAACTTAATGTGGTTTAAATATTTTTGTTTTCAGCATGAACTGCTTGGAACTTGTATATAGAGGTGACTATAATAACAATAACTTCCACTTGACTACTAATCTTTTTATTTTGCACAATTTCAGACAGAGGCTGCCTTTTTTATTTCAACATGGCGGCCGGAAAATTGACGTTCGAATCCAGTCACCGGCAGCAGTTTGTTCGCTTTATAGTGTTAAGGTTCCACTTGTCCATTTTATGGTGTACTAACATATTCTTTTCTTCTTTTGCAGGTTGCAAGTACCCACAGCAACCATCACCCAGGATAACATAGCTTAGAGACCTTAGATTAACCAAAATGGCAGAGTCTTCATCTAACAAGAAGTCAAAAACGGTGGATTTTGAACTATGCTTTATTTGCCAGTTGAGCAGCAAGCAAACAGATTATACAAACTATGTGCTTCGTCCTTCTTTGCCTTCAGTAGAGAAAGTAATTACAACAACTGATGTTCGATGTTTATATGGGGAAACAGAATTCTCTACATTAAAGAATCGCATAAAAGGTTTGTCAAACTCAGTGCAGTATTTCACGAGCATGGAAACCCATTTGAATCCACTGATGAGGATGAGATCGACAACCTGCTCACCAAAGCAGTTATGAATGAAACTGCTACCAACGACATCCTTCGGCGTGATGAGATTGGGCAACAGATGTTTGAAGGTTTCGTCACTGAACGCCTAACGGAAGGAAAACTTTCTGTGTGGGACAAAATGACCAAAAAGAAACTGGGTACCTTCAAAAGTGCCAATGCAATGGCAGAAATCCGAATGGGAGACAAGGTGGTCAAAATCAAAGAAGAGCGAGGACTGTTGCAACGGTTCATTGTTATTTCAAGAAGTCGACCAGAGCTGAATCTCAAGGAATGCATCGGAACTTATGAGTTTGGTGTGGTGCCTCGATCACTATTTGCTTCAGATGGATCCCTCCTGCTGGCATACGATAAGGCATCAATACTTCATCATCTTGAGAAGCTGGACAGTAACACACAACATGTTCAAGCTGACAGAAATGAGGCAATCCAAGCAATCCAAGTACCCTTGCAGGTGGCAGCCACAGCAGTGGAACATACAAATGTTGACCCAACAGATGAATCGTCAGCACACCGAGTGATCATTATTGATGGGATGGCTGTGGTAAATTCAGTTATCAAAACGTAACAAATGAAAACGTGCCAAGACTTTGCAGATGCCTTTCTCCAGATAATCTGTAACATGGCAGCACAATATGATGAGGTCAGATTGGTGTTCGACCGGTACATCAAAACATCGCTCAAGGAACAGATGAGGACAAAGAGGACCAAGGGAAAGTCAACATATTACCACGTGAAGGACAACACTTTAATCCAACATATTTCCCTGAAGGACTTCTTATCAGATATCCGCGCCAAAGGACAACTGACCGACTATTTGGCTGACAAAGTTGTATGTCACAGCAAGAGCTCCAACAACAGACTGAAACAACTTATGGTGACCTCAGGAACACAAACCAAGGGCAATGTTGATATCCCAGACTCGCTCCTCACTCACAGCCAAGAAGAGGCAGACACTTTGCTTGTACTGCATGCTCTAACTGTTCTCAATGAAGCAGAACTTGTTGTCAGTTCCCCAGACACAGACGTCTTTTTGTTGCTTGTCTACATGTATCCAAACTTACCAACGTCTACAACCTTCCTTACGGGAAAGGGCAGGCTGAAGAGGAACATTTCTGTGCGGAGCATATACAACAACTTAGGACCAAAGCGCGCTTCTGCACTGTTAGGTTTTCATGCTCTGACAGGTTCCGATATGTCTGGTATATTTGCTGGCAGAACCAAAGACTCGTGCTTCAAGGCATTTATGTCTTGTGATGATGAGATCCTGGATGCACTAGCAATGCTCGGGAATGATGACATTGATCTGCCCGCTGATGTATGCTCTCAGTTGGAACGCTTTGTCTGTATTTTGTATCGATCCAAAATCTACACAAAAGTGAATGAGCTCCGTTGGTTCCTCTACTCAAATCGTGCAGCCGAAGGAGAAAACCTACCACCAACTTCTGGTTCACTGGACTTACACATTCGTCGGGCACATTACATATCCATGATTTGGAGAAAAGCTTGTGAAACTCACCCGTGCCTCCCAGCACCACCTGCATTTGGTTGGACATTTGATGCAGTTTCAAGTCACTTCTCTCCAGTTCGCTGTTTGAATCCACCAGCTCCTGAAGCAGTATTGCACCTCATAAAGTGCGGGTGCAAACGTGGATGCGAAGGAAGGTGCAGCTGTCGCAAGAACAATATCCCATGTACGGAAGTTTGTGGATGCTGGGTTTTCAGCTGCAACAACAAAACTGTCCAACCAGGGATAAATGAAGATTGTGAAGATTGAGGTGTTACTTTCGATGACATTCACAAAATTATAATTCACTTGATATCCATTGTTAAAAATACTAAATGAAAGCCAGGCATTTAATCAGTATGACTTTTTGCATCTTCCTGTTTAAACGATTTAAGAGATTGAACAGTAAATCAAGTATTTCATTTTATTTAGATCTGTTTGTTGGCTTGATTAATTATGTATTCTTTGTGAAAAATACATGTCTTTAAATAGATACTTTGTTTGTAATTACATGCGAAGGGAGAAGGTATAGTTTACATTGTGGGTGCGCGGTGGCCATTTTGGAATTTGGCATGTAGATCATACATATAACATAAATTTGATGATTCCATTCGATTCCTGGTCTCAGAAAACATATATTTAGACACTTTATTTGTAATTGTATCACATGTACTCGCGAAGATATCGCATTATTAGTGTTCGGCGGCCATTTTGGACGCCATCTTGGATTTCATAGTCTTAGAATGTTCAGAAAAAATGCCACCCTAATTTTTTTTAAAGCTTATGATACCTTCTTACAAAATCAATTGAGTTTTTGCTTTTAACAAAAAAAATACACGAAATTCCAAATATGCCTATACTACAAGGCGACTCTGCACAGGGAAACCCTCGGCCGCAGAGATATGTCCCACTTTCCCCAGTTGGCAAAGGAACCTGCTGTTTCTGATGAAGAGCTGCTCGTTTATTGCAATCACCGTGAGAAGATTCGTGGAGATATGGAGCAGCATTTCGAGACATGCTAGAACTGTCGGTGCCAGCATGGGTGATCAACCCATTCAAATGCGACATTCAAGATGTGAAGCGCGAATTACAGGACAAAATTATCAACCTCCACAATGATGATGAGGCGAAGGCAAGATTCTCGCAGCATGAATACGGCAAATTCTGGATTCTGGAGCGGGGCGAATAACCTGCAATGTGGACAGAGGCAGAACTGCTGCTGATGGCGTTCCCCACATCATACCTCGTTGAAAGAGGGTTCAGCACCGTGATGGTGCTGCTGACCAAGTATCGAAACCGCCTTGACATTACCAAGAGGGGCGATCTGCGTCTCTTCCTCACCGAGATGGAGCCAGACGTTCGTAATCTCGCAGCGAGTCAACAGGCCCACCCTTCACACTAACGGTATTTGGGCCTGTGATAACAGAGTCCCAGTTTGCCTCACCTGGACCTGTTCTGCTGAAACATTGTCGGTCGTGCAAAATAAAATAAAAAGTAAAGTAAAATAAAGTAAAATATTATTCAGAAAATATTTGGCTTCTGTTATTTTTGCTTCCTATCTGCATAAATTCTGGGTGTCCGACCATGAACGATAGGACAAGGGGGGCATTGGGCTGGTCCAAGAGGGCAGAAGGGGGCGGTCGTCCAAAAAAGTTTGAGAATGTCGGGACAGGCCCCGGGAAGGTTATTGGCTCGGTGGCTGGGCCTCGACCGGGCTGGGCCCATTTCGCAATGAAAAGCTGAGCTGAATTGTAGTAGTCAATCTTCTATGGTCACGAGTAAAAGCTGAATTATGGCAGTAAATTCATTCAAAAAGAACCAAAATGTCGGGACAGGCTCTGGGAAGGTTATTGGCTAGGTGGCGAGGCCGGTCAAGGCCGCATTGGCTGGGCTGGGCCCATTTTGCAATTAAAAGCTGAGCTGAATTATAGCGGTCAATCTTCTATGGCCGCGAGTAAAAGCTGAATTATCTATCTATAATGCCAGTAATCTCTGTGTGTTTGTCTGTTTGTTTGTCTGTGACCGCTGTTTCTCGACAACTACCGGTCCGATATACTTGAAACTTGCCAGGTATATTGCTAGGGACCCGAGGATGTGCCTTTTCAAGGTTTTAAATTAATCGGAGAAGTACTTACCGAGCTATGTCCAAAAAACGCTTCAACCAATCAGAGAGCAGCGAGCTATCGCGTGTGCCGAACGTGGCGAACACACTCTGCCTCGGACGGCACATTTGACAGCGTATTCATTTATTTCACGTTGGAAAACTATGTTGCCGCTATGTTGGCGTTAAACTATGTTTTAAAACTAATGAAAACCATTTGGGATTTGGGGTGGATTGTCACTGTACTCGCAAGCCGTTCGCCGTTCGCTTTGGCGTTGCGAATGAACCAAAACATTTCATGGACCAAACCATTTCATGTAAAGCGTTCGCCGTTCGCTTTGGCGTTGCGAATGGACCAAAACATTTCATGAACCAAACCATTTCATGTAAATAGAGGGGGGGGGGGGATATAATTTTAGATATATATATAGTACGGGCATTGGCAAGGAACGGGCACCCACGTACGGGCAATGCCCTAGTAGTAGTAAATTCATTCAAAAATAACCCGGGCAACGCCGGGTGCTTTCAGCTAGGCTACTATATAAGAGAGTTGTCTGTCTGTCTGTCTGTCTGTCTGTCTGTGTCGCCATTTTTCTCAGAGATGGCTGAACGGATCTTGGTCAAACTTTCAGAGGTTCATCAGTGAGTGACTGGGAGTGTTTAGGCCAAAAAAAAAAACCAAAAAAAAAACATTGAGCAATAACAAGGTCGGTTTTTTTGGAGTCAGAAAAAAAATTTGCTCGATAGTGCCTAAGCTTTTTAAAATTAATGTCAGTTATATACAAGTACACATTCGAAAAAACAAAAAAAAACAATCACCAGGCATTTGAACACAAATAAATCAAACAATTCCGGAAGTGTACGAATTTGGTAGTATGGCTTCGTCTTCCTGATCGGCATCACACTTAACTCAGATTAATCATCACACTTAATTCACCCACCAGCATATATATGACCCCCCTTCCTCTCCTGCCTCCCCCCCTCCCCTCCCCTTCCACCCTCCCGTCCCCATCCCCCCTCTCCCTTCTCCCCTCCTTCCCCCCCAGCCATCCTCATCCCCCCTCTCCCCCTTCCCCCCTCC
This sequence comes from Myxine glutinosa, assembly GCF_964187855.1. Lineage (NCBI taxonomy): Eukaryota > Metazoa > Chordata > Myxini > Myxiniformes > Myxinidae > Myxine > Myxine glutinosa. The sequence goes on from NW_027616915.1 coordinate 71,456, forward strand.
CCCTCCTCCTCCTCCCCTCCCTCCCCCTCCCCCTCCCTTTCCCCCTCCCCCTACCCCCTCTCCCCGCCTCGTCCCCCCCTCCTCGTCCCCCCCTCCTACTCCCCCTCCCCTCCCTTTAATGACAGTTATATACAAGTACACATTCACATAAATAAATACAAAACAATCACCAGACATTTGAATACAAATAAATCAAAGAATTCCGGAAGTGTACGAAGTTGGGAGTACGGCTTCTTCTTCTTCCTGTCTGGCATTGTGGCGGGCACAAGGGACAAGAATTCCGCACACCAGCAGGTGGCGCGAGCGTCCAGGCGGGGAACTGTAATGCATGCCCCGCCTATCGGCCGACCGGCCACGCCCGGGGGCAAGGCGTGGCCTCGGGACATATATGCGGGCTCTAAGCTCGAGCCCGCCCAGTGCTGAAGTGCGAGCTCTTAATAAAGACTCTTTGTTTGTACCAACGCGTTGTGGCCTACCTCTCTGGCAATCGAGTCGTGTGTGCACAGCACCACACTGGTGACCCCGATTGGTTCAGCCGTTGCTGACCCCCGAACGCGCCATGGCTACCAACGCCGTCACATTCAAACTCCCGGAGCTTTGGGAAGCGCAAGCCGACGTTTGGTTTTTGCAAGCCGAAGCTCAATTTGAACTCCGGGGCATCACGGCGGACGAGACCAGGTACTACCACATGGTCGCTGCCCTCGGGCCCGGCACTGCCGCCCGAGTCGTGTCCATCCTTCGGCGACCACAAGTACGAGGCGCTCAAACGTCTCCTCCTCGCCACATTCAGGCTCACAGAGATCGAACGTGCCGACCGCCTCCTCGACCTTCCCGCCCTCGGCGACACACGACCATCTGTCCGGATGGATTTCATGCTGTCCCTGCTTGGAGACCAGCCCCCGGATTTCTTATCCCGGGCGCTTTTCCTACGCCAGCTACCTGTACAGGTACGCCTCGCGCTGGCCGGTTCCAAAATAAAGGAACCCCGCGCCCTGGCTGGAGAGGCCGACAAGTATTTCGCGGCCTGCGGCACGCGGTCGGCGTACGGTGCTGCCGTAGTGGATCCCGGCACGGCGGCTCCAGCGCCCCCGCTTCCCTCGTGGCCGCTGCTACGCCCCATCCACTACCGCCGCGGCCACCACCACCGCCGCCGGCACGGCCGCCGCGGGGGCCACCGCCGCAAACCTGGTGCTACTACCATGCCAGGTTCGGCCGCCAGGCTAAAACGTGCCGCCCGCCGTGTTCTTTTGATGGGTCGGGAAACGACCGGCGCTCACTTGCGGCCATGAGCATTGGCCATTCCGGCAGCCTCCTGTTCATCACGGACACCTTGTCCAGGCGCCGTTTCCTTTGCGACACAGGAGCGCAGGTAAGCGTCCTCCCCGCTTACGCGTCCGACAAGCAAGCCGCGGGCCGGGGCCCCGCTTTGCTTGCCACCAACGGTACACCCATCCGTACATTCAGGAAGCGTTGCCTCTCACTGCGGTTCGGAGGGCAGCGCTTTCAATGGTCGTTCGTCACCGCCAGCGTGCCAATGGCCTTGCTCGGTGCGGACTTCCTATGTGCGCATTCAGCGCTTGTTGGTCGACGTTAAGCGCAGACGTCTCGCCAAGGCCGAAACCTTCAGCTCGCTCGCTTGTTCGCTGAGCGGCCCGTTGAGCGGCTCACTGAGCGGCTCACCGAGCGGCTCACCGAGCGGCTTGCCAAGCGGCTTGCTGAAAGGTTCCGTCCCGGCGAGTTTAGTTTGCACGCTTCCGGCAGCGGACGACTTTACCCACCTCCTAGCCAGTTTCCCGGCCCTCACACGGCCCACCTTCTCAGCGGTGGCCGTTTGAACATGGGGTGGAGCACTACATACCCACGGTCGGGCCGCCGGTCTACGCCCGGGCACGCCGACTCGAACCCACGAAGCTCGCCGTGGCGAAGGCGGAGTTCGCCACGCTGGAACGGCTGGGTATCGTGCGGCGCTCAAACAGCGCTTGGGCCTCTCCGCTGCACATTGTGCCGAAGCCCGGCGGAGGATGGCGGCCGTGCGGTGACTACCGCCGGCTCAATGATGCCACCACCCCCGACCGCTACCCGGTCCCGCATATCCAGGACTTTTCCGCCCGGTTGGCGAACACGACCGTGTTTTCCAAGGTGGACCTCATCCGGGGCTACCACCACGTCCCCGTACAACCGGGCGATGTCCCGAAGACGGCCGTCATCACCCATTTCGGCCTCTTCGAGTTCCTGTGAATGCCTTTCGGGTTGAAGAATGCGGCCCAGGCGTTCCAACGGCTTATGGACAGCGTCTTGCGCGACTTACCTTTCATCTATGTCTACCTGGACGACATCCTAGTCGCGAGCGCGTCCCGGGAGGAGCACCTGCTCCACCTCCGCACGCTTTTCGAACGCCTGGGCCAGCATGGCCTAATCATCAACCCCGCAAAGTGCCGTTTTGGCGTCGCCACCATCGACTACTTGGGGCACCGCATCACCAGGCACGGGGCCGTCCCTTTACCGGCCAAGGTGGAGGGGGTCAGGGATTTCCCGCGACCCCGCACGATCAAGGGGCTCCAGGAGTTCCTGGGCATGGTAAATTTTTACCACCGATTCGTGCCCCATGTCGCCCAGCTCCTCCGCCCCCTGCACGAGGCCCTCCGGGGCAAGCCGGGCAAAGGTGACATCGCCTGATCGGAGCCGATGGCCGCGGCGTTTGCGGGCGCGAAGCTGGCCCTGGCCAACGCCACCATGCTGGCGCACCCAGCGCCCGATGCACCGATCGCCCTCACCACAGACGCGTCGGACTACGTGGTGGGTGGGTGCACGAGCAGTGGGTGCGTGGTGCTTGGCAGCCGCTGGCGTTTTTTAGCCGGCAGCTTTGCCCGCACGAACGCCGCTACAGCACCTTCGACCGTGAGCTGCTCGGGCTCCACCTGGTGGTCCGACACTTCCGCCATCTGCTGGAGGGCAACCCGTTCACGGCTTTCGTCGACCACAAGCCCCTTGTGTTCGCGATGGCCAAGGTCGCCGAGCCATGGTCGGCACGGCAGCAGCGTCACCTCTCTGCCGTGTCGGAGTATACGACGGACATCCGTCACGTGGCGGGTAAAGACAACCCGGTGGCGGATTGCCTTTCCCGGTCCGTCGCGCACGCGGTCCACCTCGCGATCGACTATGCCCGGATGGCGGAGGCTGTGCACACACGACTCGACTCGAGTCGTGTGTGCACAGCACCACAGCATCACACTTAACGCAGAAACGGGATGAACGCGACATTCACCAGCACATATTAAACGAAAAGGTGATGAACCCCCTTCCTCCCCTTCCTCTCCTGCCTCCACCCCCTCCTCCCTACCCCCCCTTCCATCACCCCTTTCCCCCCTGTCCCCCCAACACTACTTCTGCTAGTCATCTACCAAAAAAATCTCGTAGTTCTCTCTCTGCACCTAACATTTGTATCCCGTTATCACTCAGCAGGTATGCTGGTTGTCCTCCAATACAAAAAATTGGTGTAATACTTGCACGAACTCCATGGTTGAACAGTCCACTGCTAGCTCGACATTAACTGCTCCCGTATTTACAGGTGAAGATGACCCCGTCGTGTTTGGTCATCTTATTATGTCCAACCTTCACAAGGTATGGACCAAAGTCATCACAGGATGTGTAGTGGGAAGGTGGAGTAAATGGTGCCGTGTGATGCCTTGGTAAGTTGGCCATCACCTGATATTCTTCTCGATGCTCCATTTCTCGGCAAAATACACATCTTAACCTGATAGACTTGGTGAGCTGTTCGTCTGGTCTTTGCTGCCATGGTTGCCACTCCATTGTACCCATACTGGTGCATCTGATGTGTAAACAAGAAAGATATCCGATTGCGATGTGGAAGTAGTGCTGGATGCTTTGACTTACAGGACATCATAGATTCATCTGCCCTACTGCCAACTCTGATGGCTCCCTCGTCATCCAAAAAGGGGCTCAGGGTCTTGAATTCACCTCTATCAAGGCTATGTCGAAGGGTCTTCTGGGTTTCTTTGATCCAGAAACTCCCAAGCGTTTGTAACTCATGCGGTGTAAGAGGTCCCTTTGTTTCAGTTGTGGCAATTTCTTCATTCAACTTCGTCCGACATTTAGCCTGTAGTTGGTCCCCACATCTCATTACCCTGCGCTCGCAAAGCGAAAAACGGGGTGAAGCATTCAGGTACGTACGTGTGCTGTGTGCCATATGTGTCTGCATTTTAAAAATTCATTTTCTCGGCAACCGTTGGTCCGATTGACATGAAATTTTCACCATGGGAGTGCTCTTCCTTTAGAATATTTTAATGATAATCATGACGTCATGTCATTTGGTACAGGCGCCATCTTGGGAAAAACCGAAAACCTTTGCACCTCTATATCTCCAAAACCGATGAATGGAAAAAATTGAGACACAGCTCATTGTAAAGAACTCTCCATGGAGAATAACATATGTTAATGATGACGTCATTGGTGCCATAATTGTGACGTCATAATTCGACAGGGACAACACTTAGTCTGATCAGTTTAAAATGTATTGAGCGTGATGTCTGCAACAATTATATTAGAGAATTAGTGGGGCAGATATGTAACAAAAATTGCACGAGATGTTCACATCCGGCAGAAAGTTTGAAATTTTGCATACAGGGGTATTTTGACATGCTGAGTTCAAAAATTGGCGGATCCAAGAGGTCTGACCAATGGACAGGCCGCCATCTTGAATTCCAATATGGCTGCCAAGACGAAATGTTGATAATCCCTATCTTGGGTTCTAAATGACCTGTGGTGCTCAAATTTTGTACACAAGGGTATGTTGACATGCTGAGTTCAATAAGGCAATAATTTGAAATGTCTGACAAATGGTATGGCCGCCATTTTGAATTCCAATATGGCCGCCAAGACGAAATGTTGAAAATCCGGGGTTCTTTGCAAAAGCAATACCAATTCAATGGATCCTAGTTGACAAATCATATAACAAGTCAAAGAGCTCATTTCAAAGTATATTTCGTACCAGTTGGCAGCCGTAACATGCTGCAAGCTTTTTTCCATCCATTTTACTTCTCCTACTACTGCTCATCTCGGAAGCATTGTCCAGAGCAGAAACATAGTTCTGTGCATGGTAGATTAGCAGCAGGACATTTGCAATTTCCAGCACACCGTTTTTTACACTTGCACTTGATCAGCTCTCGGCACCCTTTTGACGCCTCTGGCATTACTGTCCAAAATGGATGCCAGACATCATCTGCATTTTTAGCCCATCCCCAATCTGCAGGTGAAGGCAGCTCTGGGTTAGCAATTTGGGACTGTCCCCAGATGTGACCGGCCTGAAAGACTGCCCTCTTCACATGTTGACGCAGTGCCTCTTTTGTCGGTGGAATATTTTCCGATTTCCCTGAGCAAACAGCTGCTTGTGTGCTTCGTTCACTTTCTTCAGAGGGGAAGTTCTACTGTACAGAACAACGAAGAACCTCTCTATGTTGTCCATGTCATCATCTGTTACTTCCGCTGGTGCATGTGAGAGATGATTGAAGACCTCCCCCAAGTTTGGCATGGAATTCCATATGCTCCACACAGTCTTTTTGCCAATCCCACATATGGCAGAAACAGTATCGCATCCGGAAACAGTATGCAGGAATAGAAGCCCGCATGAGCGTTCAGGGCCAATGTGAGTCGCAATAGTGTGAGCAGCAATGTGCCTGAAATAGTTTCCATGTCCAAATGCCAACCACATTGCACAACCGTCCATAATCCTTGCCATTGCGATAGCCAACACAACCACATCCGTGTCTGTTGCATGAATGACGATACTTCTGTACCCCTGCTGATATGCATGCCAAGCATGTAGCATCATTCGTGAATCAGCCTCTTCATGCGTACATGGTTGAATTTGAGAAACATCAGAAGGGGGCTTTGATTTAACCTCTTCTTCTAAGGTTGTAAGAAGTGTTTTTCCCTCTGGAATAGGCATCGTTTGCAGGGAATCAGCAAGGAAACTGAATAATGTCTTTTTGTTGGAATCTACACGAAGGAAGCTGCTCCAGTTTCGTGGCACGGATGTCTGTTCAGTCACATGGAGTGGTATGCCAGTGCCACGACCAAGCCTGGTGCCTTCTTTGAGACTGTACGTTCTGTAGGTGTCCCACACCACATCAACACGCATCACAGTCCCCTCATTTAACTTTCGGGCAATGTACGGAAGGACCTGTTTCTGTGCATAGTCACCAAATGTCCTGATCACACTGTTGCACTTCTTAGGCTCCAAATGATGGACTAAGGCAGCCCCATCGAAAATACGAACTTCTCCTTTGGGCGCATCACGAGGACGTTGTGCTAAAGCTTCCAAACAGGGCAAAAGATCAGCCTTGCCGGTTGGTGGCCGCATTGTATTGATACCTTCAGCCAATGCAGGTGGCCACCCATGACACTCATATTCATAAAATGTGTTAAGATCACCATCTCTAGTTTGGCAAGAAATGTACATTCGTGAGAAGAGCTCCACATTACTTTTCATACGTGTAATCTTCGCCTCAGACTTTCCAGGTGTTTTCTTGGGCTTCGATTTCAACAGTGGCAGATTGTTCTTTGAAATGCTATCATAGAAATTGTCAGAAGGATCCTTGATTCGCTGCCCCACAAATCCGTCAAATTGTGTTTTGCCAGTGTCCTCCATGGATCGCACTGCGGCTATCACTTCATCAGGCATGATGACCTTTGTGTCAAGCACATACAAGTCATTACTGTCTTCCGCAAACGGGTTTCCAAGTTTTTCAAAGGAACTGATTGCATTATTGAGATCTGATGCAAAGGATTTCTGGACACTAGGCAATTGTTCGTGGTGGCGGACATCAGTTTGCCTCTGTCTTTGAAACTGGTCCTCAAACTCATTCAGGATTCTGGCTATTTCTGCACCAGCTACCATCCACCGGCGAAGAGCCCCTTCATTCTCAGTAATTCCAATGACTCCACCATCACCTTTCACATAAGCGTTCTGCTGTTCGTGTATCTGATCGTGTGCCATAGCAGAGAACTTGTGTGATGACTTCTGAGTGACAAAGTTCCCCTTGACAAATTCACGATGGATATCCATGGAATCGTTTGAAAGTTCCTGAAGGTCTGTTACATGCACTGTCAACCATCTGGCGTAATGGTAATGGTCCATGGCAAACATCCACAGAATGATCGCCGTGAGAGTCTCCACATAGAGCGTGTAGTTGGCTTCCCGTTGTGATCTTATGAATGCCAAGAGAAGACACTCCAACTGCAGGACTTTATTCCAGTAGCAAAACTGGGGGTACTTTGTAGCCATCTTCTTGCTCCAAAGATCAAATGATTGTAAATCTTCAGTTTCACATGTTTTCCGGTAGTCATCGTATGCCTTTCGCTGCAGAGCGTACAACGCCGCTACTGTGACTTGGTGTGCCCATTGTGACCTCGATATTTGCAAACCTTTGTGAAGACTATCTGCTCTTCCCTCTGTTGTTACACCAGCACTGGTCATTACACTTGCCCAGCCACTCCCCTCCAGGAAGCTGCCGATCGCTTTCAACAAGGCCATCTCTACATGAAGTCCTCCCATCATCACAACAAACTTGTCTTCACCATATATACCTGGCCAAGTCCATTGAATCTTCTTTGCAATTGCATAGAGTGGTTGATCAACGGTCAGAACTGGAACTTGTCCGGGGTTTACTAGTTCTGTCGCCTGCTTGATTAAATTCATTCCATGCTTCACCATTGCCAATGTGTGAGCACTCTCGCGGAACAGAGGTAGCAGTCCTGTAATTGCAGGAGGCCGAGGAACTTCAACCTGCAGATTTGCCATGTATGCTGACCAGGAGATATTATCTTCACTCTCAAGACCTTCCTTCTCCTGCAGGCTTTGTACAAACGAAAGCCACTGACTTTCTTTGTCCTGTATTCCGGAGGACACACTTGGAGTGGATGGACCTTTTGGTTTTCTTGGAATGGGATTATTAGTTGGAAATGTTTCAGGAGGCACATCACTGTAAGATGCAGGAAGGGCGGCTATGGTTTTGGAGCGCTGTTTGTTCTCATTCTCAGTGACATTCTCATGATTTCGAATGCTGCCACTTTTGTCATGTGAAACATGTTGTGTCAGTGATAACGCGGTTCCATGAAATGAACTTTGTGCTGATGCTGATGATGGGTTGTGATCTATGTTGTCTAGGTTGCCTGTTGTGAATATTCCACTTCACAATTTTGTTGGACACACAACGCCGTCATGTTTGTATATTTCTATGACTCTGTTGGCCTCATCTGTGGATACCTCCAGTATGCGATCATAGGAAACACACAAACCATGTTGAAAAAGAACGTCAACGAGATCCCGTTTCCTTGTTTTGCTATGAATGAGAAGACCCAGGTAAAGTGGCAGTGATGTTTCACGTTTCAAATTGTGACGTACTGCTGTAGTTTCCAACCTTCCTCGTTTCATAGTGTTGAATGTTACAAGTTGAGTTAAGGATTGCACAGAGACGCCTCCCTTGTTGTTTGCGTTTTGTTTTTGTATGTTTGTACCAGCAAGAATCATTTCCATCAACGCTGCCAATGATGGTGGTGAGTTGTTATATGATTCGTTAACTAGGGATCCATTGAATTGGTATTGCTTTTGCAAAATATCTTTGCGCACAATCTGGGCAGCTCTCATGAGAATGACCGCGTCGTTGTCAGAGCTTTGTCTACAAGCATGCAATAAAGCTTCACCAATGTCCTCTTTGAATGACAGTGCCACTTCATGGTTGCTCTTATGTGCCTCAAGTTGCGGAAGGTGTCTGAGCAGCTTGTCCTTAAGGTGAGTTGAATTAATCCTCTTTGAGATATCACCTCCCAGTTGTGCCAGACGTTCTGTATAAAGCTTTGTGAGATCGGCTAACTTGAAAGTGTAACTGTCATCTGTACACTTCATTTCTTCCAAATAGGCTATCAATTCGGCCAAAGCTACTGATTCTGGTGGCATATTTTCACTTGAACTGGCTTCCTCATTCTTTCTTACAAATGATCTGTATCGAGTGTGGAGAACAGTCATGCACTTCTTGTGATAAACAGCATCTGATGCTGTCATATCACCTACAGACAATCTAGCCAGGAGTTTTGTATCCCTCAATTCTGTTGCCATCAATCGAACATTGGAATCTACATTTTTTGTTGCCGCTCTGTGGACTATTTCTTCATCTATCTATAATTCCAGTAATCTCTGTGTGTATGTATGTCTGTATGTCTGTGTTTCTCGACAACCACGGGTCCGATATACTTTAAACTTGCCAGGTATATTGCTGGGGACCCGAGGATGTGCCTTTTCAAGGTTTCATATTAATCGGAGAAGTAGTTACCGAGCTATGTCCAAAAAACGATTCAACCAATCAGAGAGCAGCGAGCTATCACGTGTGCCGAACGTGGCGAACAGACTCTGCCTCGGACGGCACATTTGAGAGCGTATTCATTTATTTCACGTTGGCAAACTATGTTGCCGCTATGTTGGCGTTAAACTATGTTTTAAAACTAATTAAAACTAATTTGCGATTCTTTCGCTTTCCTGCGCATTTGTGCACGCTATGGCGATTTCTTTACCAAACTCCGCAAGCCGTTCGCTTTGGACCAAACCATTTCATGTAAATAGAGGGGGGGGATTATCACCGTACTCGCAAGCCGTTCGCTTTGGACCAAACCATTTCATGTAAATAGAGGGGGGGGGGGGGGGGATTGTCACCGTACTTGCAAGCCGTTCGCTTTGGACCAAACCATTTCATGTAAATAGAGGGGGGGGGATTGTCACCGTACTCGCAAGCCGTTCGCTTTGGCTTTGCGAATGGACCAAACCATTTCATGTAAATAGAGGGGGGGGGGGGATATAATTTTAGATATATATATAGTACGGGCATGCCCTAGTTACTGATAATGCTATCACAAAAGAAACATGTGCTAGCAGTACTCTGTTCAACGGATGGAGATTTGAAACTTGTTCTGAGTCTTTTCTTAACAGGCGAGTAAGTTTCTTCACCAAGTTTAAGGTCTGAACTTTGCTTTCTTTCCCTTGATTCAGCCCTGGCCACACGAGAGCTGCTGCACTGCACATAACAGTTTTTGTGCCATTTGGCAGCATGCGCAGCTAGGGTTTCTGCAATACCGCAACCATCATCTAGTCGGGAAATGTTTATCCCGCAAGGCAAGGCACCTAAATCATTCAATGCCTTGAGATTTTGAGCAAGATTCTCGTAGACGTCTAGACACGACTGATTGCTGCCCTTACGTGCATCTCTTAGTGGTTCATTTTCAGAACGTTTCTGGCAAAGAGCGCAAATGTTCCAGTCTGTTGGCATTGGAATTGTTGACGATGTTTTCTTTGATTTCGACATTGGATCTGAAAGACAAAAAACATTAACAAAATAAATTATTGGAATGTCATGTGAATGTTCAGTTCCGGCAGAAAGTGTTAAATTTCACATACAGGGGTATTTTGGGGCGCTGAATTTCCCAAATTTCTACTGCCTTCGACAAAATTACAAACCCATCAGTAGATTTGAGATGCAACAATTTTCCAGTTATCATAATAATGCTCAAATGATTTAACATTATGACATTACCGTACACTGTGCTATTAAAGCAATGAAAACATCGATGTTTGTCTTGGCGGCCATATTGGAATTTAAAATGGCGGCCATACCGTTTGTCAGACATTTCAAATTATTGCATTATTGAACTCAGCATGTCAACATACCCTTGTGTACCAAATTTCAGCGCCACAGGTCATTTAGAACCCAAGATAGGGAATTTCAACATTTCGTCTTGGCGGCCATATTGGAATTCAAGATGGCGGCCGGTCCATTGGTTAGATCTCTTGGATCCGCCAATTTTTGAAATCAGCGCCCCAAAATACCCCTGTATGCGAAATTTCACACTTTCTGCCGGAAATGAACATCTTTTTCACATATCTGCCCCACTAAATATAAATTTATGATGTCATCGCTCATGTGGTCTGGCAGCCATATTGGATCAAATAAAAAAATGTTCAAAAACAGAAGAGTTGCCTCGCAACAAGTTGACTGCGCAGGGTAAGTGTTCGATGAATACCATGTAGTTTTTCTCTGCAACTATTGATCTAATGAACACAAAATTTTCAACATGGGGGCATCTCCTCCCATTTGGAATGATTTTCGATTTTTTTGATTGCCAGAGAGACAGGCAGACTTAATTTTTTTTTTTACCTTACTGCGCATGTGTGATTGGGACAAGATTCCATACACTTTGCCAAATTCAGAGCGAAATTACTGCTAAACTGCAGGTTCGTGTTCCGATTCATGTTCTATAGTGTTCAAAATTTAACATTCAATTGAAATTAAGGATCATAATAGATCATAGACTGACGTCTGTAGACAATATGAACCAATTGCTTAACCTCGCTATTCGCTTCGTGCGCAGAGTAAAAATAATGTCGAGAAAGATATTCTGGGGAAATGATGAGCGAGTGAACTGAACCAGCAACGTGGTAAAGTCTGGCCAAGACAGTCATGCACATCAAACTCTAGCCCAGTGAAGATAACATACACAGCACGATTAAATGCCACAGAACAAGTAAGGTACATTGTGAATAAAGGACAGTAATTAGCATTTACAGTAAACAAACCATTAAGCAGATTAGTAAGATCCTCAAATTGGAGAAACACTGTTTTGCTGTTCCAATGCAGGTTCGCATTCAAAGCTGTTTCGTTCATTTCACCTGCATTTGCAGCGCATTTGGGCAGTACGTGGGACGTTCTAAAATATAAAAGATCAACGAATGATATATCCACAGTCGACAAACGAAATCCCACAGTCGTCCAAGACACACCAACAAGCATAATAGAATGAGTTGTAGCGGCTACCGCTGGGTTTACACAATCGCCTTGCACCTACCAAGGACGCGGAGCGATCACCATGCCGGGCTCGTCCAGGACGCCCGGGCAGGCCCGCGCTCAACTTGCCAGGCCTCGGCCGGGACGCCCGGGCATGCCCGGGCATGCCCGGCCACGCCCGCTCGACTTGCCAGGCCGCGTCCTGGACGCCCGGGCATGCCCAGGCATACCCGCCCTCGACTTGCCAGGCCGCGGCCAGGACCCCCGGCCACACCCCCTCTCGCCTTTCCCAGGCAAACGCTCCGGGATAATGTGTGTATATATATTGCTGCCCGATAAACGGGCTTTTCAGAGTACCCGAGTTGTTTTGTGACAATAAAGAAACTCGGACGAATTCCAGCTTTTTGTCGTGTCCATTCTTCCGACTACGTGGGAGCACAGCTCCTTCACCATCATATCTTTTCCTATGAGATGTGTTTCATATTTACACAGAAACACAATTTTAAAAAATAACAAAAAATAAATGAGCAGAGAGACTTGGTGAAGCATTAAATAGTCTGAAACCCCTCAGGTGGTTTAAGTCTGAGTTGAAGGAATTATATTCATAAAATACGTTTTTTATTTCCCTCATTTAATTGATTACCCACACACATATATACAGGGAACTCACGCCCCTCCCCTCCTCGTCCCCCCCCCCCCACCCCCATGCTCCATGCCGCTCACTCACTCGGAACAACTCACGCCCCTCCCCTCCTCGCCTCCCCCCCACCACTCCCCCCCCCCCCCATGGTCCATGCCGCTCACTCACTCGGAACAACTCACGGCCCTCCTTACACCGTTCACTCACTCGGAACATCGCACAGCCTTCTTTATACTGTTAATGCACACGGAAAATCACATTGTTCACACACCACTCACTCGCACAATTCACTCCACAGTTTTCCCTGCTCACTCCCTCATACCACGATATTTTGGTAAGAACAGAATAGATCACCAAATTTGGACCACGTCCAGACAGCTATTTTCATTTGTAAATGAGAAACTGCATAAAAACATTTTATTCACTCAATTTTTGGGCCGGTCAAGATCTGGGGTCGGAACAAATGCCCTATTTGCCCCCGTTATAATCCGCCATTGAGTCAGACAAGCCTGGTGTTGGCTTAGCGTTTAGGGTGCCGGCTTGGGATCCCAGGATCCTGAGTTTGAATCCCGGTCGATCGTTCAATTAATGCCAGGGGGGTTGACTCAGCCTGTCATCCTTCCGAGGTCGGCAAATTGAGTACCAGCTCTGGTAATTGGGGCACTGCATCAGTGGCACTGACGCGCTTCCAGAAAAATGATGCAATCAGCAGCCACAAGCTGCATACGAAATAACAACAACATTGACTCAGACCATAGCCTTTTCAAATAGATCAAACATGTTTGGAAATCAGCAGTTATTTGCATCGCTGATGCATGCCATTCATGCATGTGCAGACTGGGAAACTGCCATTATTTACAGTCTGTTGTGGATTGCAAGGTAACTGCAGTATGTGTAATTTACGAAGGAAAAGGGCCCAGAATAAACAGAAATATAACCCCACCCCACCAAAAAAAATTGGACCGCAGGTCCTGAAGCTCAGCTGGATCAGGAGCAACAGTCACTCAAACCCCCCACAGAGCTCCTTACACCCTGATGTTTTAATGCCGTGAACACACTTTGGTACATCATGGGCGATGAAGGTTGTGATCAAGTTTCATTGGAATTGTTTGTATAGTTTCGGAGAAGAGAGCAAATACCTATCTTGGGGTGGGCAAAAACACCCCTGTAGTTCCCCTTGATGAGCGCAGATTTTTATGCGGTCAATACACTTTCATGAGGCATCAGAAATGAAGCTTGTGGCCAAGTGAGGGGTGGAAAGGGGACTTGAGGGGGGGCACATCCCGATCTCCCGATGGACCGAGGACCGGCTGAGGATGTTGGACGAGTTACTGACGAAGAAGAAGAATGGCGTCGTGTGCTCTGAGAAAGCGTTGAGTTTAAATGAACAGTTTCGTGTCTATTTGCACTCCATGTTTGATGAAAGTTTATTGAAAATAAAGGATTCGTCACAGACTGACAGGTTCTGCTGCGACAAGTATTTTCACTGAATGGGATATTAAAAGCAGAGCAGAATCCGCAGGCAGGAATCCGCTCCTGTTTACCTCAATCCAAATCGATGTTCTGCGAACATTAATTATTATTATTATTACTAGCCGAAACCCGTGGAACATCCACGGAAGGGAGGATGTGGTGTATGGATAGAGTGTACCAATATGGATGGCATAGGGGATTTGCTTGTCCGAGTAAGAGTTAGGAAGAAAGATGAGAATGAAGAGTGCGTATATGAACAACGTATTTATTGCAATCTACTTAAATGACAACGCTACGATATACTTTTGAAAAATGAATGGATTCGTAATAGGAATCGGCATAGCACCACTCTGGCCATTTTTTATGAGACTATATGGTGTGGGTTGGATTTGTGTGAACAAAATCAAGAAAAAGGCGACACTTTGTAGAATCCTTTGTAGAAAACTTTGTAGAATCCAACTTACACTGTGTATAAAGTGTCACCTCCTGACTTTGTATTTTATATTGTTAGAGACAAAACAAACACTAAATAACATAGCCACATACCAAAAACGTGTATTTTCAATTTTCACTTGTGCAAAAATGCTACTCACAATTACATCGCCTGTGCGTCGGCCTGTGATTGAGCCAGAGAGTTGGCCTGTGAGTCAACTTCCTTTCCAATGTCTGCAAGAATTGAAATACTGATTGTGAATGTGTAAAATTATATGAAAGAAGAACATGCATATCAATAGACGATGCCATTGAAAAGGAGAGCAGCTGTCAATAGAAAAGGCTGTCTGACTTATCAATTTGACATTATTGCACAGGAAATGACAAACAAAGAAACAGTTCATTTCCATCGGGTAATATTACGATGAGAGATCAGCCGATACCTTTATTATGTCCATCAGCATCCATGGCACTTAGGAAAAAAAAAAACGTGGCATCAGCCAGCCGCAGCCAACTATCACGTACCGTCTCGAAGTCAATGCCATCCTTTTATCTCTTCGTATACACCTCACTGATTTCTACCTTATCGTGAACAGGGTAAAGCCTACTTTGATAATCATGAACGGTGGCAGATGCAGGAGCGAAACGTAAGCGTAGGCCTCCGCCCTACCTATCCAGTTGTTGTTTCCGTTGTGTAAGGGGGGAAAAAAACAAACATTTTGGTCTCAGACCTTTGAGAGTACGTCGTTCCGTGAACTTTTTGAACGGGCCTCGTATGCCATGCTTCGTCAACGTTGGGTTGTTTTAAAATGATTTGAAGGATTAACTTAAGCACCGTGAATAGAGCAGCTACTGATGGGCTGCTGATCGGTTTCACTTCGTTGTTATATATGGAAGAAATTATGGTAAACCCACCTGATGAGGTTAGCGTGCACCGCCATCGATGACACCGGCACAAATGGCGGAACAGATGGATTCTTCTTCATCGCATTGCATCGCATTCTCTTCCTGTGAAACTGTTTCATAGAACTGTGTCGTTTATGTACATTTTTATTTTATTACATTCACGTCGTTTCACATTCTCGACTTCGTGGAGCTTCAATGTGGTTCAAAAAAATAAAATAAAGATGGATTCTTCTTCATCGCATCGCATTCTCTTCCTGTGAAACTGTTTCATAGAACTGTGTCGTTTATGTACATTTTTATTTTATTACATTCACGTAGTTTCACATTCTTGACTTCGTGGAGCTTCAATCTTTTGTGGTTCAAAAAAATAAAATAAATATGGATTCTTCTTCATCGCATCGCATTCTCTTCCTGTGAAACTGTTTCTCCATTTAACGTTTCCAAAATCAAAACTTCAAAAACTTCTTCACTTCGATTCGAAAAAACTTCAAACTTCAAAAAACGTTCCCAAAACGTCACTCCATTTAACTTTATTAAAATGACGATAAAGACCATTTGACCATCGCCTTCGCCCAGCAGACGCCAATACGATGGTGTCGTAAGATGGCGTCGTATCGGCCGATAATCGGATGCTTTTGGGTCCCAAAGTCGGCGAATTCAGATTTTTCGAGTATGGCTGTACGTGATAAACAAAGAGCGCGGTTCGTAGATGGAAAATGCATTAGTGCCGTGGGCATGGGGTCACTGGGTGCGGCGTAAAAGGGATAACAAAGTCGAGTCCTTACGGTATTATTATATAGATTACGCACGTTAAAATCACCTTATTTAAATTTCACGATGTGCAAGATAAACATTTCACAATTTACCTGGTAATTCTGATCACCCTGGGTCCTGGGACCAGTTTGTGCCCCAAGTCTTTCACGAACTAGGTGGTCATGACTGATGTTCGACTGAAGCTGGTAGAAACTTGGAAATTGATCTGGATCTCAGGGATAGGTCTCCTCACCTTCACAATGGACTCTTTAACATCCACCAACGAGGACGAGCAAACGGGATACCTAAGGGACGGCGGAACATTGGTGCAGGCCCTCCCCATTTATTTATGTTTTCGTGGAGCCCGCCATGTTATTTAAGCGGTGCCGAGCACTCCGTTCCGTTGCATGGGCGGTTTTAAATTTCAAATAAATGTTGTTTGAGCGGTTTTAAATTTCAAATAAATGTTGTTTGAGCGTTAGTTGCCGCTTGGTAACTGAACACACCTGCTCAGGTGTGCATGCTGTGGTGTTCTTGTGTGGATGTTTCCGAATTCCGACAACGTTCTTCAGGAAACATCATCTCAAGGAATGTCGAGTGAAGGAAATGAAACTGAAGATAATCTCCAGAGGTGAGCGCCTTGTATAAGTCCCGACTTCCCCGTTAAGTTTGACGTAAACGGCAAGAGTGACGTCATGCATTGCATTGGCAACAGGGTCGCAACAAAACTGTTACAGTTATCTGTTATTGTGACGTCACGTCGCTTAGGCAATCTGAGCAAACGGTGAGAAGACGTTTGATTTCGAGGAGAGTTAAGAAACATTCTTAATAGATCGAAATGTTTTTGACGGAGATCCTGAAAAGGCTCGAACGGGAGAGGATGGTGAGTTCCACATCGACATCAAATACTGTGCAGACCAAAGAGCTGCTGAATGTTCCATGTGCGGTTGTTTCTTCATTTAGTATGAATGGTCGATCACAGTATGTCAGCATCACGTGCCGTTATCCCGGTCAGAATCCGACACTTTTGTTGTGGGGACGTGTGACGCATTCGCAGCCCTGTGTGCGTGCCTTGCGCATGCGTGTCCGGGTCTCTTCACACAGAACACGTTCGGCATTCATTGCAAAGCACTCAGTGCATCTCTTCCGAAGTATGTTCCACAAGAACACCCTCAGCTTTATTTATTCGACCGAGCGAGGCTGTTTATTCCAGCTCCGTGAAACACCTGCGACCCATGCCAACAGAAAACAGACTTTGTGGAACACCGGTCGCATTTTACATCCAATCATGTAACTTCCTTCTTTTTTCTTTTCTTTTTTTTGCATACAAGATCGAGGCTCGTGTAAGAGCTAACATCAATCACAAAAAAAAACGGACACACAAAACAAAAAGGGAGCGGGAGACAAGATGGGTAGAGAGAGGGAAGCACACAAGTACAACAGCGGAGAGCAGGGACATTGGGAGATCTGTGGGAGGGAGAGTGCTTGCTCCCTGAAGCCTTCAATAATTCAAAAGAACCATGGGAACGTTCAATAATTCTCCCTGAGTAGGCGCTCCTACGTTGAAGCTTTCGTGTCGATTGCTCAAGCGGTTACGGAGACAACGAACGTACAAGACAAGAACCAGAAAATCATTTCGTCCTTGTCGCACAGCAAATCTCTCCGACAAATTTCGTTTGATTCTGTCCATAACTTTTTGAAATAACGTGATATATATCATTTTTGGCCCGATCTCTCAATGGTGAAGAATCGCTTAAAAATCTTGTCGGATCCGAATCCGGATTCAAATCTTCACCAAAATCTAATAATTTCGTACTTGTCACACACACAACCTGTCCAACAAATTTCATCTGAATCAGTCCATAACTTTTTGAGGTACACTATTCACAGACAGACATGGATGAAAACATAATCTCCCTCCCATAACATCCAGAGGAAAAAAGGTCAAAAAGTGAGGGCCAAAGCCGGCAATCCACAACATAGTCAAGGATGGTCGTGGACGCCTAATACTGGTTTATTACACTGCAATTGCTGCCACTATGGAGTGCTCTGTCGGAATCGGAATGAATCTTGAGCCTTTAACCTTGAATTATCCTGATTCCAGCCCTCAACGTTCTTGTTTCAGGGAACCCTGAGTCATCCATCCCTCCTGGGCAAGAAACCTGCAAATAACGGTAAATGTGTTCCTGCTCTGAATACAATTTTCTCTTTCACCTTGAGTCATGTCAAAGGCAAAGGTCATTCCTCTCTGGGGTACATCGATTACAGTAGATCAATGGTCAGGCCTCAAGAACATTGGGTGTGTGTTCATTTACCAAGTTTATTGTGGAGAGATCGCGAAGAGGTTTAAGCATTTGAGCATGCACTCCATTCAAAACCGTTAAGGAACGGCTGGCTAGGCAAGCGCTAGCGAGCTGCTTGGTAAAGGAGCACACCTCCAACTCTTGTGGGGTCTATAGATTACAGTAGATCTTCGCTCAGTTCTGGAAGTAAAACTTTACTTATGGATGTCTGGATTCCTCCAAATTTCTTTGTTTAATGTTGTAAACAGCATAAGCGACTGTTTAGAAAGCTAATCATGTGTGTTTGTGGTTTGTAATATTTTACAAGCCCGGCTTCGCCGCTGTTCGACTTGCAGACTGCGATGCAATTACAATCGTTGATGTTTAAAGTTTCTGTCACATCTGAGTTTAAAGACTGTTGGTTTTCATTGTTTTATCCTCTCCGATAATACGTGCAGATCCTGTTTATAGCTTCAGTCAGCTAAGACCATGCAGTTTTGGTATACCGTCCACCAATCCATGAACGAGCAATTTTTGCAGAGCAGCTGAGGCCATCTATTTTCCACATCCGTGTGGAGTGGGGCGAGAATTATAAGGTTACAATAAATAGGAGATGTACTGTTCATAAGGGAACATAAAGTAGGGGAGAGTGTGGAGGAGATGGGTATCTTCTCTGATATGCAGCACGTTGCTGCGGGTTACATCATTCCTGTAGGTTGGGACAGGCATTTGTAATTTGTTCAGGGTGCCGATGATAACGCAAACCTACTCTTCATTGTAAGACACCGTGGGATATTTGCTCAGCATGGCTTTTATATTTACAGCGTGGCTCTTAGATGTTCTGATGTACATCAAAGATATTGCAAACAATGTGGTTCAAAAGTTAACTTCCTGATCTTTTCCTCCAACCTATCCCAAAGCGATGAAATGGTACCAGTGGCGGCGTCAGGAAAACGAGGTGAGATGTCCATCCGAACGACTCTGCCATAATTATCCCGTCCTCCAGGTAGCGGGAGATGGGTTTTGCGTGTGTGTGCAGGTTTGCTTGTGCCTCCTGGTTATGACTTTTTTGAAACCATAAGTTGAGCTTTTGTCATCAAATTTTCATAAAGCCTTTATTGTGAGATTATGGACAACACTCATTAAAAATAGGACCACGGGTCCTGAAACTCACATCCATCAGCAGCAACTGTCAATGACGTCAAGTTTTGCTGCGGCTGCAATGCACTCTGCAGGTAAGGGCAGGTATTCTTTGCGTTTTAGGCCTGATTTCAACCAGTTAATGAGCGCAGAAGTTGATGCCGTCAATGCACCTTCGTTAAGCATCAGATATGAAGCATGTTGCCATGTATCTTCAAAATCATATGTTTGGTTCAACCGAAAATGACTGAAGTGTTTACAGACTCGCTGACTTTGGCTTTCACTCACTCTCTGGCTGACTGACTTACCAATGGACACTGGTCAATCACATAAGCTCACCGGACTGAAGTCCAGGTGAGCTAATTTTGTTGCAGTTTTATTCCGTGGCATGAAGTGAAAGGTGGGGTTAAGCAATTTGGTCAGTTTGTCTGTCTGTCCACAACGTCAGTTTATGATCGAGGAACAAGTTAATCCCAATCGAACGTTATGTTTTGAACACGAGTTGCAACATGAATCAGAGACTGAACATGTAATTTAACAGTACTTTGGCCCCGAATTTGTCTTGATCGCTCATGTGCTGAGTGGAGTGAGATCATATTGTCACTCTGCCTGTCTGGCAGTCAAATAAAATTGAAAACAATTTAATCATCAAACTTACTGTTTTTGAGGATGTCAGAAAGGACACAAACAAGCACAAATAACTAATTAACGAAGAACATAACTAATATAATATAATAACTAATATATAATATAATAACTAATGATCATAATATTACTAATAATAACATATAATATAATAACTAATATAACTAATAACTAATAACAAATAACTAACGTGTGAACTAAGGTAGTGTGAAAGATGCTGCATCAACGGTGGTAAACTTTCAAAAAAATTCTACAACTTTTAAAATCGTTTTTATCTTTTTAAAAACTTTTACTTTGTTTCAATTAAAAATATATACTTGAACACTGGAGAACACAAATCGCCCTTTTGGCCACTTTCAAAAACCTTTCCTTTAGCATGAATTGGACAAAATATTACAGCATTTTACATCATCTTCACCAATCCAATTTACCGTTTGCAGCCCATGTCCATGTCCATTTTTCTCAAGAAAGCATGGCGAAAGTATTGTTGCGGTTTTGAGTTTTGGTAACAGTCAGTATAATAAAGGTTAAATTTCCCTCTCATAGTTAGTCACACAAACAACATGTAGCCTCGCGATAGTATAGTTATCTCTTAGTATTTGTGAGCTTAGTCCTTTTCCTATGTTAGTTCTGCGTTGAGTAGAGTAAGGAGAATAGGTCCTACTCCTACTTCCATTGCCTGATCCCGCCTCCCTGGCCTCACGCCTCTTTGTGCGGCCTTCAATTCTTTTGGCGCGAATTAACATGAGGCAGGCCTAGGGGGGTCGGGGCGGGACCGAATGAGGGCGGCAGAAGAGCTGACGGTAAGCGCGAGCCGCCAATCAGGGCTCAGAGGGTGTGGCGGCAGCACTGCGTCACAGGGCGTGGTTGGAAGGTTCGAGAAGGTTCGGGAAGGTTCGGGACGTGTCAATATAAGCGGTTGCGCAAAGCTCCCAAGAGGACTGATGAGGAGGACTCGCGAGCACCTGCATTGAAGAGAGCAGTAAGAGGACTGGGTTGGCATTGAGTGGAGAAAGACGCACATGAACCAGGATACACGCTCACATGAAAGCAACGCTCTGTTGAGCTTGAAGCTGAGCCACGTACAGTGCATTGAGTTACGCGAGTGATAATGTGCTGTGTAACCGCCAGCCGCGCTGAGAGACGCGTATTTTCCTTCCTACCTCATCGGCTGCCTTTTGTTCGGGAGACGCTCTACGAGGATCCTTCCATCGCCTGCGTGCCTTCTTCGCGGGACGTGCTGGGACCGTGGAGAGCCGGACATGGCTGTTCCTGGACGACTAAGTCGGCGTGTTTGGCTGGAACATCAAACTGCCTGCAATTCCCTGTGTGGGTGTGATGGGCCCGAGTCTGGGGGTTCAGGATAAGACTGATTAAGTGCTTCTCTGTGTCTCTGCATACCGATCATTGTACATACGTGTGGGAATAATAATTAAACCTGTGTTCTTCCTTCCATTCGATCGTTCTTGTGATTTCCTCATTGGCTAAGCGTGGTACGAGTAGAACCGCTTTAATCGGGGTCCAAAATGTAACGGTAAATGCACGGACCACGTGGTACTCAATCCGCTCATTGTACCAAAATCACACGTGGCACGTGCGAGGCTTGCTTCCCCGCTTCCGTGGCAGTGCAGGGATTTAGGTACGAGCGAGACTTGGTCCCAAAACCCTACCTTGCGTTCGCCCGGAAGAGGCATTTCAAGTCTCTCGGTTCCGCCAAGCCCAGAAAGAACAAGGGGCTTAATCCCCCCTCGGTAAGGGTAAGAAGGGCGGCGGAGAACCGTAACAGTATTCTATGAACTCTCCAGTTGTTTTTTAAGCTGTTGCCAAGAAGGGTGTGCAATGTCGTAATTTGTGTGCGTGTCTCTGCAGTTGGTGCACAGCCCACCACCATTGGAAACAAATGCATCCTGTCTGCTGAGTACCCCAGCTCAACCAGGTATCGTATCGGGTTATTTGCATTCAGAAAAAAGGAAAAAAACAGCCATCAGGTTGTACTTTGAGTCATTTATTCCTTTAAAATAATCTCAAACACTTTTGAAGTTTTCTTTTGCAGGCCTAAAATTCTCTTTGTTTTCTCATTTCAACGCTTTCTCAAGATCGTATTGAAAATATGTTGATGAGGAAACATTGGCTCCAAAGACGAATGCATTTTTTAAGAGAACGTGTCTCTGGTCACTGTGCAATTTCCCGTCGATGAGATAGTTTTCTCCATTTTTGTTCAACCCCGTCCCAAAGACTGCAGCATCAGTGATAAGAACCACTCCACTCTGGCAAAACCCAACTTTGAACTTAAACCGGCAGCCCTGATTCACGACTGTTCATTTGAAGGTACCGTTCATTTCTTGCACCCACTCATACACTCTCTATTGGTTTTTATTCTTTGTTACGGGAATAACTTCTTTTTTTTCTTTTTTTGTATACAAGATCGAGGCTTGGGTAAGAAACCAACAAAAATCACAAAAAAAACTGATACCGGTGTGTACCCTGGATAAGAATAGGTACACCGTATCCCTGCGTGTCGTAAGAGACGAATAAGAGGGTTGGCATCAGGAAGGGCATCCGGCCATAAAAACATTGCCTCAAAAAGGGAACCATGACAATTACAACTACATATGGGCAGGGTACAGCCCGAAGTGGAGATCGGTTTCTGAGGTTTGGGACATGGAATGTAGGGACAATGACAGGGAGATCAGGAGAAGTGGTGGAAGTATTGGTCAGAAGAAGAGTGGACATATGTTGTGTGCAAGAGACGAGATGGAAGGGAAGTGGTGTGAGAATGGTGAAGGGTAGGCAGGGACAGAAATACAAGTTTGTGTGGCAAGGCTGCCCGGAGGGCGTGAATGGTGTTGGTGTCCTGTTTTCTGAGGAGTTTGTAGACAGTGTGGTGAGTGTGACTAGAGTGACGTCATCTCGGGATATGCTCCGCAGGTTGGTCGAAGCGATGAAGAAAAGGACAAGTTCTGGTGTGCGATAGAGAAGCTGATGGAAAACGTGAAAGATGAGGAAGTTGTTGTGGTAGGAGGAGACCTAAATGGACATGTGGGAAGGAGTATGGATGGTTTTGACGGAGTTCATGGGGGTTACGGATATGGTGTGAGAAATGGAGAAGGTGAAAGGATTTTGGAGTTTGCTGATGGAGCTGAATTGTTGATTTGTAATACTCAGTTCCAGAAAGAGGATAATAAGCTTGTTACATACACGTCAGGTGGGTCGACGACAACCGTTGACTACCTGATGGTGCGTAGGCGAGATAGGGGGCACCTCCGGGACACAAAGGTGATCCCGGGGGAGGAGGCTGTTTCACAGCACCACTTGGTTGTCTGCGACGTAAGGGTGAAAGGTGCGAGGAGAGCTCGGCGGGTGAAGTACCAACCGAGAATGAAGGTGTGGAGATTGAAAGAGGTGACAGTAAGGGAGGCATTAAAAGAGAGGCTGAGTAGGGTCGAGGATGATGTGGTTGAGCTTGAAAGTGGTTGGATGTCAATGAAAGCTTGTCTGTTGGGAGCCGTTGGTGAGGTATGTGGATGGACAAAAGGACCACCGAGGCACTCGGAAACATGGTGGTGGGATGATGAAGTTGGAAAGAGGATTGACGAGAAGAGGAAGAAGTTCAAGGAGTGGCAGAAGGCGAAGGGTACGGGAGCAGAAACAGCAGAGCATGAAAGTTATAAGGCAGCCAGGAAGGCTGCAAAGAAAGAGGTAGCAAAGGCGCAGGAGGCATGTAGGAAAATGTTCGGAGAACGCTTGGATTCGGAAGAGGGTCAGAAAGCAGTATTCAGGATTGCAAAGCAGATAGCGAAAGAGAGGTGTGATGTGATGGGGGTGAGTTGCTTGAAGGATGAAGTGGGACAAATCGTTGTCGACCCAGATGTAATTAAAGGAAGATGGAAAAGATATATGGAAATGCTGTTGAATACAGAGAATGAATGGGATGGCAACATAGAGAGTAACCCTGTTTTAGGACCGGCAGAGAAGATAACTGAGAAGGAAGTTGAGGAAGCGATAAAAGCAATGAAGGGTAGAAAAGCGGGAGGGCCGACGGGAGTTGTGGGAGATATGTTGAAGGCAGCAGGAAGTTGGGGTGTGAAGAGAATGACAGAGATCTGTAATCTGGTGGTGAAAGAAGGCCGCATTCCAGTGGATTGGGAACTGAGTACCCTCATTCCTCTATACAAGGGGAAAGGTGACCCTCTGGAGTGTGGCTCGTACCGAGCGATAAAGTTATTGGAGCATGGAATGAAGGTATTGGAAAGGGTGTTGGAGAGGAGGATAAGGAAGAAAGTGAAGATCGACGAAATGCAGTTTGGATTCATGCCAGGAAGAGGAACGACAGACGCGCTTTTCATTGGGAGGCAGTTGCAGGAGAAGTACATGGAGAAGAGGAAGAAGTTGTTTCTTGGGTTTGTTGATCTGGAGAAAGCATTCGATAGGGTACCACGCAAAGTATTGACATGGGCATTGAGGAAGTTAGGAGTGGAGGAATGGTTGATCAGAGTAGTGATGGCAATGTACAAAAGAGCGCGCACAGCTGTAAGGACGAAGGACGGGAACAGTGGTGAGTTTGAGGTGAAGGTGGGAGTGCATCAGGGGTCGGTACTAAGTCCACTACTATTTGTAGCTGTGATGGAGGTGCTGGCTCAGAACGTAAAGGAAGGTTTACCTTGGGAGTTGTTGTATGCAGATGATCTGGTGTTGATTGCGGAAAGTATGGATGGACTGAAGGAAAAGATGAACACGTGTAAGGAATGTATGGAGACAAAAGGTCTGAAGGTGAATATCGGAAAGACGAAGGTGATGGCAAGTGGTAAAGCATGTGGTGATGTGGAAAGAACTGGGAAGTGGCCCTGTGCTGTGTGTAGGAAGGGTGTCGGATTGAACTCCATTCAATGTACAATGTGCGCTGAGTTGGTTCATCAAAAATGTAGTGGTCTGAGAGGGTCATTAACCAGTGTGGCAGCTACATTCAAATGTAAGGTGTGCACAGCGGGAGCTGCAGATGGCGGAAATGTTGAGTTGGATCTTGGAGACGGCGTGAAGCTGGAAGGTGTGAAAACATTTTGCTACCTCGGAGACATGCTGAATGGAGAAGGTGGATCAGACTCGGCAACGGTTGCTCGAGTGAGATGTGCATGGAAGAAGTTTCGGGAACTGGGTGGCGTGCTGATGATGAGGGGAGTGTCGTTGAAGCTGAAGGGAAAGGTGTATGCTGCATGTGTGAGAAGTGTTATGATTTATGGGAGCGAGACATGGGTAATGAACGTAGAGCAGCAACGAAGGTTGGAAAGGGTGGAAATGCGAATGGTTCGGTGGATGTGTGGAGTATCGTTGAGAGAGAGGAAGACAAATGATGAATTGCGAAAGATGATGGGAATAGAGCCTGTGATTGATGCTGTGAAGAGGAACAGGTTGAGATGGTTTGGTCATGTGTTGAGGAAGGATGAAAGTGACTGGTTGAGAAGAGTGATGGAAATGAATGTAGAAGGAAGCAGAGGACGGGGAAGACCGAAAAAGACTTGGCTAAAGATGGTGGAAGAAGAAATGCGGGCAAGGGGGTTAACAAGGAGAGATGCAGAAAATAGGGCAAAATGGAGAAGATTGTCATGGGGACCGCAAGGCTAACCCCCGCTCTAGCAGGGAAAATGGCCTTTAAAATGCATGTTGTTGTTGTTGTTGTTACGGGAATTACCTTTTTTTTTTTTTTTTGTATACAAGATCGAGGCTCGGGTAAGAAACCAACAAAAATCACAAAAAAAACTGACACACAAAACATACAATAAAGGGAGCGGGAGACAAAATTGGCAGAAAGAGGGAAGCACAGAAGTACAACAGCAGAGAAAAGCGACAACGGAAGATCAACTCCGTCGGAGGGTGGGGGCTTGGGGGGGAGGAAGCATGGAAAGGTGGGGGTGGGGGGTGGGAAAGGTATAAAACACATGGACACTGCTAGAACTTCCAGGAAAGAAAGAAGTCGGTATTTCAAAAAAAAGTGGATCTGGGGTGACTTGACGGGGGTAGAAGAGATCAAGGTTTTGGATGGGGGAAGATAAGAGAGGGTGGTGAACAGCTGTTTTAAAGACATGGAGGGAGGAGTGGAATTGAAGAGAGTGAGGGAGTTTGTTCCAGATGTGGGAGTAAAGAGGAATAAAGGAGTGAACGTGAGAAGAGAGTCTAGATTTTGGCAGTTTAACCATAAGAGGGTTGCTGGCAGATCTTGTGCGACCTGCAGGAATATTTGGGGGACAGAGCACAGAGAGAGCTGGGGGAGCAAGGCCAGATAGGAGTCGGCAGAAGACAGAAAGACCACCAACCTGCCTGCGGTGAGTGAATGAAAGGTCCTCGGAGTCAGCTTCATCGCGGGAGATTCCAATGATTCTGAAAGGTTTGGTTTCAACAGCGTGAAGCCGCGCTGAATGTGAGGCAGGGGCACCAGCCCAGAGGGGAGAACAGTATTCCATTGAGCTGCGGATGAAAGCGTTGTATGTGGTGAGGAGCTCAGGTGTGCCAAGGAAGGACTTCACACGATAAAAAGCTAATCATGTGTGTTTGTGGTTTTTAATATTTTACCAGCATGGCTCTGCCACTGTTAGACTTTGTCTCGTTTCACAGTAACTGCAGACTGCGATGCAATTACATACGTTGATGTTTAAAGTTTCTGTTACATCTTATGGTCAGATGTGTGAGCCACACATGGACAGATGGCAGATGTCAAATGTCAGATGTGTCAGATGATGTTAGATGTGTGATTAACGAGCTTTTTAAAAATACATCATTGATTCATATTTAGAGTGGAAAACATTTATTTCCCCATTTGCATCATCCTGAGTTTAAAGCCTGTTGGTTTTCATTGTTTTATCCTCTCCGATAATACGTGCATATCTTGTTTATAGCTTCAGTCAGCTAAGACCATGCAGTTTTGGTATACCGTCCACCAATCCATTGACGAGCAATTTTTGCAGAGCAGCTGAGGCCATCTATTTTCCACATCCGTGTGGAGTGGGGCTAGAATTATGAGGTTGCAATAAATAGGAGATGTACTGTTCATAAGGGAACATAAGGTAGGGGAGAGTGTAGAGGAGATGGGTATCTTCTCTGATATGCAGCACGTTGCTGCGGGTTACATCATTCCTGTAGGTTGGGACAGGCATTTGTAATTTGTTCAGGGTGCCGATGATAACGCAAACCTACTCTTCATTGTAAGACACCGTGGGATATTTGCTCAGCATGGCTTTTATATTTACAGCATGGCTCTTAGATGTTCTGATGTACATCAAAGATATTGCAAACAATGGGGTTCAAAAGTTAACTTCCTGATCTTTTCCTCCAACCTATCCCAAAGCGATGAAATGGTACCAGTGGCGGCGTCAGGAAAACGAGGTGAGATGTCCATCCGAACGACTCTGCCATAATTATCCCGTCCTCCAGGTAGCGGGAGATGGGTTTTGCGTGTGTGTGCAGGTTTGCTTGTGCCTCCTGGTTATAACTTTTTTGAAACCATAAATTGAGCTTTTGTCATCAAATTTTCAAAAAGCCTTTATTGTGAGATTATGGACAACACTCATTAAAAATAGGAGCACGGGTCCTGAAACTCACATACATCAGCAGCAACTGTCAATGACGTCATCAAGTTTTGCTGCTGATGCAATGCCCTCTGAAGGTAAGGGCAGGTATTCTTTGCGTTTTAGGCCTGATTTCAACCAGTTAATGAGCGCAGAAGTTGATGCTGTCAATGCACCTTCGCTAAGCATCAGATATGAAGCATGTTGCCATGTTTCATCAAAATCATATCTTTGGTTCCCCGAAAATGACTGAAGTGTTTACAGACTCTCTGACTTTGGCTTTTGACTTTGGCTTTCACTCACTCTCTGGCTGACTGACTTACCAATGGACTCTGCTCAATCACATAAGCTCACCGGACTGAAGTCCAGGTGAGCTAATTATGTTGCAGTTTTCCTCCGTGGCATGAAGTGAAAAGTGGGGTTAAGCAATTTGTTCAGTTTGTCTGTCTGTCCACAACGTCAGTTTATGATCGAGGAACAAGTTAATCCCAATCGAACGTTATATTTTGAACACGAGTTGCAACATCAATAAGAAACTGAACATGTAATTTAACAGGACTTTGGCTCCGAATTTGTCTTGATCGCTCATGTGCTGAGTGGAGTGAGATCATATTGTCACTCTGCCTGTCTGGCAGTCAAATAGAATTGAAAACAATTTAATCATCAAACTTACTGTTTTTGAGGATGTCAGAAAGGATACAAACAAGCACAAATAACTTATTAACTCATGACATAACTAATATAATATAATAACTAATATATAATGTAATAACTAATGATCATAATATTACTCATAATAATATATAATATAATAACTAATATAACTAATAACAAATAACTAACGTGTTAACTAAGGTGGTGTGAAAGACGCTGCATCAACGGTGGTAAACTTCCAAAAAAATCTACAACTTTTAAAATCTTTTTTATCTTTTTAAAAACTTTTACTTTGTTTCAATTGAAAATATATATTTGAACACTGGAGAACACAAATCGCCCTTTTGGCCACTTTCAAAAACCTTTCCTTTAGCAGTAATTGGACAAAATATTACAGCATTTTACATCATCTTGACCAATCCAATTTGCCGCTTCCAGCCCATGTCCACGTCCTTTTTTCTCAAGAAAGCATGGCGAAAGTATTCTATGAACTCTCCAGTTGTTTTTTAAGCTGTTGTTTTCATATAGTTTCGTTCGAGTACAAATCAGATGCGGATGGGCTTTTCATTTTAAGATACATTTTTAGTTTTTTTCACTTTTATTGCTTGAGCTGTAACAAAATTAAGTTCGTCCTGTTAGCCAGTTCGTCTTGTTTGTTTCAGAATGTTTCATGTTCATTTCTATTGATCTTCACACCTTTTCACCGAAAGGACTATTGTAATCGATCTGGACGTCAGTGAGTGTGTCCACGCACAGATCTACCTTGATATAGATCGTTTACTCTCAGCCGTTCCTGAAGGGATGAGAGAGTCTATTGTCGTCTATCTGTCAGTCAGTGAGTGTAACTTCGTACAGAGATTTACTTTTGAAATAATAATTAATTATATCGTATAATTATCTAGTGGTTGGTGTTATCTATCGTATATTATGATATCGTATATTATCGATATCGTGTCGATAGAATTATCTATCGCATAATTATCTATAAGCCTGGTGTTGCCTTAGCGGTTCGGGTGCAGGCTTGGGATCATAGGATCCTGGATTCGAATCCCGATCTATCGCTGAATTAACGTCAGGGGGGTTGACTCAGCCTGTCATCCTTCCGAGGTCGGCAAATTGAGTACCAGCTTGCTGGGATGAATGATCACGGTGTGTACCCCGATTTAGAATAGGTACACCATATACCTGCGCATCATAAGAGGCGACTAAGGGTTGGCGTCAGGAAGGGCATCCTGCCATAAAAACATTGCCTCAAACAGGGAACCATGAGGTCATGGGGCCCGCAAGGCTAACCCCCGCTCTCGTGGGGAAAAATGGCGTCAAAACGATCATTCATTCATATTTCATTCAATTATCTATGATTATATGATATAACTAGCACAGCACCTGGTAGCGAGCATACCTCCGCCTGGTGAACAGTTTACGTTTTGTATCCCACTGATAGGCCGGATCTGGATTCGGACCTGAACCAAAATCTAGTCGGCTTGTTCTTGTCACCTAACCAACTCGTTCCTCCATGTTTATTCATAACTCGTCCATAACTTTTTTAAATATCAGGTTATATATCAGTTTTAACCCGATCTATCAATGGTGAAGCATCACTTAGAAAAATTAAATAATTCTCATATCCGAATCCATTTTCAGATATTCACCAAAATCGAATCCATTAGTCCTTGTCACACACACAACCTGTCTACCAAGGTTCATCCAAATCCGTCGATAACTTTTTGAGATATCCTGCTATGTATCATTTTTGGCCCAATCTCCCAATGGTGAAGAATCACATAAAAAATTGTAGTAGCCGGATCCGAATCTGGATCTTCACCAAAATCTAATCATTTCATCCTTGTCACATACGCTACCTCTCTGCCAGGTTTCGTCCGAATCCGGCCACAACGTTTTTTGAGATACTTGTTCACAAACAGACAGACAGACAGAGGTGAAAACATAACCTCCATCAACCTTTGGTCGCGGAGGTAATAATATTTCCCCGTCTCCCTCACCTCTTTTTGTCTGTTAGTTGCCGGTTAGTTTGTTCCTTTCCTGTTTCGTCCCCGCTTTTCCCCTTCCCATTCTAGCTGTGTTACATTCAGTTTGTCTACAAAATTGTACATACTTTTCTGCAAGTGCATGATGGTCTGTGGACCAATATACAATATAATCAATGTAGATTTTTTAAAAATAGGGGCAATACCCCCATGGCACTCACCTGGTAGAATAAGACAGTATTCTACACTGACTAAAGGTATTTTAAACAGTATCACAGTATTTTAAGCCAATTTCAATGGTTGCTTGGAGACAGGGCAGCATGTACAATCATATACTAAAGTAATCATAAGACTTTAAACAAGCAAACAAAAAAAATACCTATTTTAGGGGGTTAACCCTCCCTCCCCTCCTTCCCTCCATGACTACCTTAGGGCCTGATTTTTTTTTTAATTCCGTGAACAAGCTTTGATACATCACGGGTGATGAAGGTTGTGATCAAGTTTCATCGAAATAGTATGTGTAGTTTCAGAGGAAAAAGCAAATTCCTATTTTAGGGGATGGAGGGGTCAAACTTGGATCCACTTTGATCACGGTAGTCCCCCGAAGACCTCGACAAACTTGAGTTGCAGCATCCGAAATATCATTTGTGCCAAGTTTCGTCACAATCACAACAGCAGTTTTGGAGAAGAAGTTGCAAGTGTTTACGGACTGACGGATGGACGACGCGCCATCGCATAGGCTGACCGGAACTACGTTCCAGATGAGCTATAAAAAAAACATGCCAAGAAAGGTGTGCAGTGTCGTGATTTGTGTGCGTGTCTTTGCAGTTGGTGCACAGCCCACCACCTTTGGAAACGGATGCATCCTGTCTGCTGAGTACCGCAGCTCAACCAGGTATCGTATCGAGTTATTTGCATTCAGAAAAAAAGGAAAAAACAGCCATCAGGTTGCACTTTTTATCATTTATTCCTTAAAAATAATCTCAAACCCTTTTGACGTTTTCTTTTGCAGGCATAAAATTTCTTTTTGTTTTATTATTTCAGTGCTTTCTCAAGATCGTGTTGAAAATATGTTGATGAGGAAACATTGGCTCCAAAGACGAATACATTTTTTAAGAGAATGTGTCTCCGGTCATTGTGCATTTCCCCGTCGATGAGATAGTTTTCTCCATTTTTGTTCAACCCCGTCCCAAAGACTGCAACATCGGTGATAAGAACCACTCCACTCTGGCAAAACGCAACTTTGAACTAAAACCGGCAGCCCTGATTCACGACTGTTCATTTGAAGGTACCGTTCATTTCTTACACCCACTCGTACACTCTCTATTGGTTTTTATTCTTTGTTACGTGAATAACCTTCTTTGTTTTTTTTTTGGATACAAGATCGAGGCTCGGGTAAGAATCCAACAAAAATCACAAAAAAAAACTGACACAGAAAACATACAATAAAGGGAGCGGGAGACAAAATTGGCAGAAAGAGGGAAGCACAGAAGTACAACAGCAGAGAATAGGGACAACGGAAGATCAACTCCGTCGGACGGTGGGGGCTTGGGGGGGAGGAAGCAGAAAGGTGGGGGGGGGGGGGTGGTAAAGGTATAAAACACATGGACACTGCTAGAACTTCCAGGAAAGAAAGAAGTCGGTATTTCAAAAAAAAAGTGGATCTGGGGTGAATAGACGGGGGTAGAAGAGATCAAGGTTTTGGATGGGGCAAGATAAGAGAGGGTGGTGAACAGCTGTTTTAAAGACCTGGAGGGAGGAGTGGAATTGAAGAGAGTGAGGGAGTTTGTTCCAGGGATGGGAGTAACGAGGAATAAAGGAGTGAAGGTGAGAAGAGAGTCTAGATTTTGGCAGTTTAACCATAAGAGGGTTGCTGGCAGATCTTGTGCGACCTGCAGGAATATTTGGGGGACAGAGCACAGGGAGAGCTGGGGGAGCAAGGCCAGATAGGAGTCGGCAGAAGACAGAAAGACCACCAACCTGCCTGCGGTGAGTGAATGAAAGGTCCTCGGAGTCAGCTTCATCGCGGGAGATTCCAATGATTCTGAAAGCTTTGGTTTCAACAGCGTGAAGCCGAGCTAGGTGTGAGGCAGGAGCACCGGCCTAGAGGGGAGAACAGTTTTTCATTGAGCTGCGGATGAAAGCCTTGTATGTGGTGAGGAGCTCAGGTGTGCCAAGGAAGAACTTCACACGATAAAAAGCTAATCATGTGTTTGTGGTTTATAATATTTTACAAGCCTGGCTACGCTGCTGTTAGAGTTTGTCTCGTTTTACAGTAACTGCAGACTGCGATGCAATTACATACGTTGATGTTTAAAGTTTCTGTTACATCTTATGGTCAGATGTGTGAGCCACACATGGACAGATGTCAGATGTGGTCAGATGTGTCAGATGTGTGATTATCGAGTTTTTAAAAAATACATCATTGATTCATATTTGGAGTGGAAAACATTTATTTCCCCATTTGCATCATCCTGAGTTTAAAGACTGTTGGTTTTCATTGTTTTATCCTCTCCGATAATACGTGCATATCTTGTTTATAGCTTCAGTCAGCTAACACCATGCAGTTTTGGTATACCGTCCACCAATCCATTGACGAGCAATTTTTGCAGAGCAACTGAGGCCATCTATTTTACACATACGTATGGATTGGGGCGAGAATGTATGGAGTGGGGCTAGAATTATAAGGTTGCAATAAATAGGAGATGTACTGTTCATAAGGGAACATAAGGTAGGGTAGAGGGTAGAGGAGAAGGGTATCTTCTCTGATATGCAGCACGTTGCTGCGGGTTACATCATTCCTGTAGGTTGGGACAGGGATTTGTATTTTGTTCAGGATGCCGATGATAACGCAAACCTACTCTTCATTGTAAGACACTGTGGGATATTTGCTCAGCATGGCTTTTATATTTACAGCGTGGCTCTTAGATGTTCTGATGTACATCAAAGATATTGCAAACAATGGGGTTCAAAAGTTAACTTCCTGATCTTCTCCTCCAACCTATCCCAAAGCGATGAAATGGTACCAGTGGCGTCGTCAGGAAAACGAGGTGAGATGTCCATCCGAACGACTCTGCCATAATTATCCCGTCCTCCAGGTAGCGGGAGATGGGTTTTGCGTGTGTGTGCAGGTTTGCTTGTGCCTCCTGGTTATAACTTTTTTGAAACCATAAATTGAGCATTTGTCATCAAATTTTCAAAAAGCCTTTATTGTGAGATTATGGACAACACTCATTAAAAATAGGAGCACGGGTCCCGAAACTCACATACGTCAGCAGCAATCGCCAATGACGTCATCAAGTTTTGCTGCTGATGCAATGCCCTCTGTCGGTAAGGGCAGGTATTTTTTTGCGTTTTCGGCCTGATTTCAACCAGTTAATGAGCGCAGATGTTGATGCTGTCAATGCACCTTCGTTAAGCATCAGATATGAAGGATGAGGTCAAGTTTCATCAAAATCATATGTTTGGTTCAACCGAAAATGACTGAAGTGTTTACAGACTCTGACTTTGGCTCTTGACTTTAGCTTTCACTCACTCTCTGGCTGACTGACTTACCAATGGACTCTGCTCAATCACATAAGCTCACTGGATTGAAGTCCAGGTGAGCTAATTATGTTACATTTTTATTCCGTGGCATGAAGTGAAAAGTGGGCTTAAGCAATTTGTTCAGTTTGTCTGTCTGTCCACAACGTCAGTTTATGATCGAGGAACAAGTTAATCCCAATCGAACGTTATATTTTGAACACGAGTTGCAACATGAATCAGAAACTGAACATGTAATTTAACAGGACTTTGGCTCCGAATTTGTCTTGATCGCTCACGTGCTGAGTGGAGTGAGATCATATTGTCACTCTGCCTGTCTGGCAGTCAAATAGAATTGAAAAGAATTGAATCATCAAACTTACTGTTTTTGAGGATGTCAGAAAGGACACAAACAAGCACAAATAACTAATTAAGGAAGAACAGAACTAATATAATATAATAATTAATATATAATGTAATAACTAATAACAATAATATTACTCATAATAATATATAATATAATAACTCATATAACTAATAACAAATAACTAACGTGTTAACTAATGTGGTGTGAAAGACGCTGCATCAACGGTGGTAAACTTCCCAAAAAATTCTTCAACTTTTAAAATATTTTTCATCATTTTTGAAAACTTTTACTTTGTTTCAATTGAAAATATATATTTGAACACTGGAGAATACAAATCGTCCTTTTTGCCACTTTCAAAAACCTTTCCTTTGGCAGTAATTGGACAAAATATTACAGCATTTTACATCATCTTGACCAATCCAATTTGCCGCTTACAGCCCATGTCCATGTCCTTTTTTCTCAAGAAAGCATGGCGAAAGTATTCTATGAACTCTCTAGTTGTTTTTAAAGCTGTTGCCAAGAAGGGTGTGCAATGTCGTAATTTGTGTGCGTCTCTGCAGTTGGTGCACAGCCCACCACCTTTGGAAACGGATGCATCCTGTCTGCTGAGTACCCCAGCTCAACCAGGTATGGTATCGAGTTATTTGCATTCAGAAAAAAAGGAAAAAACAGGCATCAGGTTGCACTTTGTGTCATTTATTCCTTAAAAATAATCTCAAACTCTTTTGAAGTTTTCTTTTGCAGGCCTAAAATTTCTCTGTTTTCTCATTTCAACGCTTTCTCAAGATCGTATTGAAAATATGTTGATGAGGAAACATTGGCTCCAAAGACGAATACATTTTTTAAGAGAATGTGTCTCTGGTCGCTGTGCAATTTCCCGTCGATGACATAGTTTTCTCCATTTTTGTTCAACCCCGTCCCAAAGACTGCAACATCGGTGACATGAACCACTCCAATCTGGCAAAATCCAACTTGAAACTCAAAGCAGCAGCCCTGATTCACGACAGTTCAGCTGGAGGTACTGTTCATTTCTGACACCCACTCGTACACTCTCTATTGGTTTTTATTCTTTGTTACGTGCATTACTTTTTTTCTTCTTTTTTTTGTTTACAAGATTGTATTGAAAATATGTTGATGGATGAGGAAACATTGGCTCCAAAGACGAACACATTTTTTAAGAGAATGTGTCTCTGGTCACTGTGCAATTTCCCGTCGATGACATAGTTTTCTCCATTTTTGTTCAACCCCGTCCCAAAGACTGCAACATCGGTGTTATAAACCACTCCACTCCGGCAAAATCCAACTTTACACTCAAACCGGCAGCCCTGATCCACAACTGTTCCTCTGGAGGTACCGTTCATTTCTTACACCCACTTGTACACTCTCTATTGGTTTCTATTCTTTCTTTCGTGAATGACATTATCACAATTTTTATTGTTAATTTATCTAAGGCTTACATGGAGGAGTTCGTATTACACATATTTCACTGGTGTGCACACTCATTTTAAGCTGTCTAGCCTGGGTTTGAATTTTTTTCTTTCTTGGTATACAAGATTGAGGCTCGTGTAAGAGCTAACATTAATGACAAAAAAAACAAACGGACACATACAGTCACTTGAAAAATTAAGTACACCCCATGTACAGTTTTGGCTTTTTCAACATATTTCAACATACTGCTATTTGATCTTCATTTCAACAATATTGATAGATAAAGGTGATATAATATAACAAATATCATGAAACATTTCCATTTTGTCGTCCATTGTATAATTTAAATAAACATAAATGCAAATTTCGCATGTGGAAAAAGTAAGTACACCCTTGGCTCTAATAGGTGGTATTGCCCCCTTTGGCAGAAACAACCTCAAGTAGGCGTTTCTTATAACTGTCTACCAGTCTCTGACATCGACTCGGATAAATTTTTGCCCACTCCTCCATGCACAATTCTTTCAGCTGTGCGATGTTTGAGGGGTTTCTTGCATGCACAGCTCGTTTCAAATCCCCCCACAACATATCGATGGGATTTAGATCCGGGCTTTGACTTGGCCATTCCAGAACCCTCCATTTCTTTCTTTTCAGCCATTCCTTGGTGGATTTACTGGTATGCTTAGGGTCATTGTCATGTTGCAAGGTCCACCTTTGGTTGAGCTTCAACTCTCCAACAGATGGCCTCACATTATCCTCAGGCACCCTCTGGTACAATGAAGAATTCATAGTGGATTCTATTATGGTGAGCTGCCCAGGCCCTGATGCAGCAAAGCTGCTCCAAACCATAATATTTCCACCACCATGCTTTACAGTTGGTATCAGGTTCTTGTGGTCAAATGCTGTCTTTGGTTTTCGCCAAACATGTCTTCTGGTACTGTGGCCAAATAGCTCTACCTTTGACTCATCTGTCCAGAGCACATTGTTCCAGAAGTGCTGGTCTTTGCCTAGGTGTTCATTGGCAAACTTTAGTCTTGCCCTGATGTTCTTTCTGGACAGCAAAGGTTTCCTCCTGGCACACCTCCCATGTAGATCAAATTTGTGCAGCCTCTTTCTAATGGTAGACTCGTGCACTTTGACATCAACAGTGGCTAGAGCTACCTGTAGGTCCCGTGATGACATTCTGGGGGTTCTTAGAGACTTCTTTCAGCATCTTGCGGTCTGCTCTCGGGCTGAATTTGCTGGGGCGGCCTGGCCTGAACAAGTTGGCAGTTGTTTGGAATCTTCTCCACTTGTCGATGATCTTCCGGACAGTCGAACGATTGATTTCAAATTGTTTGGAGATCTTTTTAAATCCCTTCCCAGACTCGTAGGAATATATAACCTTCTTTCTGAAGGCCTCAGAGAGCTCTTTTGATCTAGGCATGGTGATGCCGCACACTTCAACAACAAAGAGCAAACCAAACTAAATGTCTGAGGTTTAAATAAGACAGGTTCCTCCAAGATCCTCTCTAACGATGTTCTAATCATTTGCACCTGAGCTGGTGCACCTGATTCTAATTTTAGGTATTTGAAGTCGTGATAAATGTAGGGGTGTACTTACTTTTTCCACATGCGAAATTTGCATTCATGTTTATTTAAATCATACAATGGACTACAAAATGTAAATGTTTCATGATATTTGTTATATTATATCACCTTTATCTATCAATATTGTAGAAACTAGGGCATGCCCGTACTATATCTATATCTAAAATTATATCCCCCCCCCTCTATTTACATGAAATGGTTTGGTCCAAAGCGAACGGCTTGCGAGTGGTGACAATCCCCCCCCTCTATTTACATGCAATGGTTTGGTCCAAAGCGAACGGCTTCCGGAGTTTGGTAAAGAAATCGCCATCGCGTGCACAAACGCGCAGGAAAGCGAATGAATCGCAAATTCGTTTTTATTAGTTGTAAAACATAGTTTAACGCCAACATAGTTTGCAAACGTGAAATAAATGAATACGCTCTCAAATGTGCCATCCGAGGCAGAGTGTGCCCGCCACGTTCGGCACACGCGATCGTTCGCTGCTCTCTGATTGGTTGAATCGTTTTTTGGACATAGCTCGGTAAGTAATTGTCCGATTAATATGAAACCTTGAAAAGGCACATCCTCGGGTCCCCAGCAATATACCTGGCAAGTTAAAAGTATATCGGACCCGTGGTTGTCGAGAAACAGCGGTCACAGACAAACGTACAGACAGAGATTACTGGAATTATAGATAGACTAGGGCATGCCCGTACTATATCTATATCTAAAATTATATCCCCCCCCTCTATTTACATGAAATGGTTTGGTCCAAAGCGAACGGCTTGCGAGTGGTGACAATCCCCCCCCTCTATTTACATGCAATGGTTTGGTCCAAAGCGAACGGCTTCCGGAGTTTGGTAAAGAAATCGCCATCGCGTGCACAAACGCGCAGGAAAGCGAATGAATCGCAAATTCGTTTTTATTAGTTGTAAAACATAGTTTAACGCCAACATAGTTTGCAAACGTGAAATAAATGAATACGCTCTCAAATGTGCCATCCGAGGCAGAGTGTGCCCGCCACGT
Organism: Myxine glutinosa; assembly: GCF_964187855.1. Lineage (NCBI taxonomy): Eukaryota > Metazoa > Chordata > Myxini > Myxiniformes > Myxinidae > Myxine > Myxine glutinosa. The sequence continues at coordinate 109,681 of NW_027616915.1, forward strand.
TCGGCACACGCGATCGTTCGCTGCTCTCTGATTGGTTGAATCGTTTTTTGGACATAGCTCGGTAAGTAATTGTCCGATTAATATGAAACCTTGAAAAGGCACATCCTCGGGTCCCCAGCAATATACCTGGCAAGTTAAAAGTATATCGGACCCGTGGTTGTCGAGAAACAGCGGTCACAGACAAACGTACAAACGTACAAACGTACAGACAGAGATTACTGGAATTATAGATAGATGAAGATCAAATAGCTGTATGTTGAAATGTGTTGAAAAAGTCAAAACTTTACATGGGGTCTACTTACTTTTTTATGTGACTGTAAGACGAAATAAAGGGAGTGGGAGACAAGATGGGGAAAGACGGGGAAGCACACAAGTACAACATTTGAGAGCAGGGACATCGGGAGATCTGTGGGAGGGAGAGGGCTTGGAGAGAGGAGGCATGGGAAGGGGGTGGAGTGTGAAACACACATGGACAGAGCTCGGACTTGCAGGAAAGAAGTTTGTATTTCATTAAAGTGGATCTGGGGTGAATTAACTGGGGTAGAAAAGATCAAGGTTTTGGATGGGGGAAGATAAGAGATGGTGGTGAACAGCTGTTTTGAAGACCTGGAGGGAGCAGTGGGATTGAAGAGAGTGAGAGAGTTTGTTCCAGAGGTGGGAGAAAAGAGCAATGAAAGAGTGAAGTTGAGCAGAGAGTCTTGATTTTGGCAGTTTCACCAGAAGAGGGTTGCTGGCAGATCTTGTGCGACCTGGAGGAGTATTTTGGGGGACAGAGCACAGACAGGGCTGGGGTGGGGGGGGGGGGGGCTCGGCCAGATAGAAGTCGGTAGAAGACAGAAAGACCACCAATTTCGACCCAGCTATGAAATGGCATTTTGGCGTTTCATGGGCAGGACGATACATCAATGTGTGTGCCGGCCCTTGGATGGACATTGAACTGGCATCACATCTGCCACCATTTATTGGTTGACATTGAAGATCCCGCAGTGTCCTTCGCGAAGAGTAGGCGAGCTATTGCACCCTCAGGCAATGATGCTGCCCTGCAGCCTTGGGTTGCATACAAACGAAGATCACTGGGAGGATGGAGAGATCGGTGTTTTTGCCTTGGATGACATTACAGGGGTGAGTGTGAAAAATAAAAAATGCATTTGGGATTTGGCCCCCCGCTCAAAGGATCACGAGCGATGTTCTTGGATGGGAACACCACACACATCGGTTTATTTGGATTATTTTGAACATTATGCTATTCGGCAAGTCACAATGTGTGCTGAAAGGGTTGTCTGCTTTTTGAGTTGTTCCACTCATACATACATAATTAGATCACATGACTGTGTGTAGATGACCTCATAAGGGACATTTGCACAATTCTTTACAGAATATTTCACCTTTAAAACACTGGAATGCAGATAAATGTTTTTTTTCTTAAAGCAAAACATTGTCTGATTTTTGCATTACAAATGTGTTGTTTAGTCATGCGGTGCATGCCCGTCTGCTAGACAAGATATAGCTGGCTGTTGCTCTTGTTTTAAGTGGTTATTTTACCTCAACTCACCCCTGCAAACAGGTGGTCGTCATCCGATGAGAGCAAATAAAAACATCCAGCAAGATGACTCTGGGTCCATCATGCCTGTGCCACTAAAGTTGGTGGATTACTTTGTACGTACTTACATCATCTTTGCCATCCACTTTGCCTTCACTCATTACATACCTGCCTGACTCAAAGGAACCAAGCAAACCGATTACTGTGCAAACCAGACCGCTCTACGTACATACACTGCATTCTTATATTTATGATGTACATGATGGTGATTTTTTTTTACTAATCCAAACTCTGATCTCCATCCATCATTATTTCCACCATGATCCCCACAACCTCTAAAGGCACATCCATCCTCCATCTACATGCAGCGCGTATCATCTTTGACCTTTCCTAGAAGCCCATGGTATTCACTGATCCAACGCTCACGACAGCAAGTGATGCTGCCAACGTGGCTGTTTCTGTACCAACTGTGACGTCCGACCGCAGAACTACATCACATCATGTCTTTCGCCGACTTCTACTCCACTTTCCTTGCATTATTTGGTCTGTGACACTTACTAGGTTCTCCTCCTTCATCATCACACATGCCCACACGGCCACATCACCTCAACCTTTTCCTCATCCCTTCTATCATTCATTGTAAAATAGGGAAAGATGATATGATTGATGGTTGGGATTACTCAAAGATAATCACTGCTATGATTTCTGGAGGAATGTAGACTCTACACTTTTTTGATACCTCACCAAACTGGCATACAGTTCCTCTGCACTGGCAGCTGTAATCATAAGGTTATCTGCAAACAACAATTCCAATGGCAAGCCTCTTCTTGCATGTGCATACAGTACATGGATTACTTCAATAAAGAGTACAGCAGACAGATGACAAAATTGTGCCTTTGATGATAAAACCAAGCCACTTGGCATGATGTAAGGAATATTAAATATATCCCGAGGGAATATTGTTGGCTATTGGGCCATTGCACATTTGTCCTGTGGCAGCCATTGCGGTGAAACTGATTGAAACCATAAACATAATGACACAAGCAATCCTGCTTCAAACTGTATACATCACGTTCATTCGATCTGAAAAATACCAAACAAAAAAGGCATTTTACATTAGGTCATGAAACATTAGGTGATGAAACTTCTATTGACGTTGGGTCATGAAACATATATCTTGACGATCATCATGACTTCGACAAATCATTAATTGCACAAATCGATCATCCATCTTACTATAATTCACCAAATGTCCGTCCGTCTGTCTGTCTGTCCGTCCGCTCCCAGGTACCGCAAAAACGGCTGAACCGATCGCAACGATACACCTCCATGCCCGTGGGATTCCCACGTGTGACCCCACTAGTATTCATAATACAATGTCCAACACAGTACAACGTTCATTATAAGAAACAACATTGATGCACAATGTCCACCATTTGTCCATAAAAGCATCACTTTTCCATTCATAAACTCACTTCTTTGGAAGGATGCTGGTAGGCCTATCTCTCGGTTTAGCAAACAAAAGCAGTTTAAGATGAACACTCTCTAAACTACATGGTCCAATTTCCTTCAAACTCTGCAAGCACCGTCTCCACAGATGACATATTTTTCTGGTCTACCCACCGAGTTAGAGACATCACGACTTTGAGATTGTTCCACACTCGTGTACACGTGGTCACATGACGTTGTTTGCATCGACCTCACAAAGTGTGTCACAAAAAAACATTATTCCCAAATATCATCCATTTTGATTTCCTCCATGAAACATCTTCCCCCCGATGGGGAATACACCTCATCTAGTCAGCTAGTTACCTTCTGCTGGATATATAACAGCAATCTTCGTGATTGGTCGCCGATACTCAGTTGACCATTCTGTGCCTTACTTTGACATTCCTGATTTTTTTCCGTCAGAACCAGGATACACCTGGACAACACTCCACATATTCCACTTTCTTCTGACAGCATTTGCGTCAAAAAGCATGACCACATCCTCTTCATGAACATTTAGTCTCTCCACATTCCTCATTTTTGTGGCACCAACAATGGGAACATGTTTCTGGTCCAGCGTCTCCAAAGCGAATCGACTACCTTTTACACACACTCGACTCGATGCCTCGGATTGCGTGTCTCTCTGAAGGGTCCTTGAGGGACTTCACTCGATGCTCATCTGAGCAGCATATCGTTTGGGCACAGATACACTCCACCATCTGGGTAATTGGGAACATGGCCAATGGCACATTGGTTGGCTAGGTTTGCTACATTCAGGCATGTGTATAGCTCAAAGGGCGTTAAAACCTGATCTCCGATGGCCTTTCTCAGTGCAAACTTACAGCCTTTCACCAGGGATTCCGCAGAGCCATTCTGGTGTGACGCTGCTGGGGTGATAAACCTCCAATCCATACCTCGTTCTGCACAAAACTCTCAAAGTTGATCATCACTCCATCCCTTTATCTCTCTACATTATAAAAGAAAGTTTTTGTTTGTTTGTCTGCGCAAGCTAATCTCCTGAACGGTGAAAGATAGAAGGAAACCTCTCATATATAGGTTCTCAAAGTGGTCCCTACACGTGATCCAAACTCTGATCTCCATCCATCATTATTTCCACCATTATTACCCCCCAGTGGGCACTGGGAACTTTCAGGGGGGCGCTCGAGAGTCCACGGGTGGTAGGGGGGCACTGGCAATGATTTGGGGGGCACTGGCGATTTAGAGGAGCAGCGGTGATTTGGAGCACTCATTGGGCTTCCTGCAGTCTGAACAGGTTACCCAGCGCCATTCGGCAAATTGGCCATCCAATCAACGACCACATTCTTTCCCCCTTCGCATGGTTTTTATGATCCCATATTCGCTGATGTCGTGTCGGTATTTTCTTGTCCATACATGCTCATGCAACAAACATGATAGTGTGTGACACCAGCGAAATACTATTGCTTGCCACAACACTAATTTTTGTCACGTGGTGCCATTTCAACCAATCGGCTTGCAAGAATCTTTTTATGCAGGATATAATACTGTTGCAGTTTTAGAACCCACACTTTCTTTTAAATATCCCATCATTAAAAGGTTAAAGGTTGCACCCCAGAGTTAGGCCACAAGCAACACATAGGCCACCATAGGACTTCAGTTATTTCATTAGTATGTGTTTAGATAAGGCCGTGTTTCCAATAGTTGAATCTGCGTTGTGCCAATTAAATAAGAGTAGGTCCCCAATCCATTCATTTTGCAATCTCCCTCTCCAAGCGACGCCATTACACGCCCTCCAGTCTGCCCTATGGTTCGCCCAATTTGATACGCGCCTCTGCCAGCAGCGGCAGCCTTCGCTGCCTGTGCGCTCGCTCAACGCCGCCATAAGACACGCGGTGAGGCCCGAGAAAGGGAGCGGAACGCCAAGAAGAGGGTGTGGCCACATCATCCAGCCGTCAAAGGCGGAGCCGGTAAGCCCTCACCAGCCAACCAGGGCTGAAGGAACTTCTCCGACAGGCTTGGCTTTTGGGCTCGTGGAGCGTTTTGCTGGTCGAGATATATAAGCGAGCGCAAAGCCCTTTCAAGGACTGGTTGGAGGCGTGCGCGTTGTAACAGGACTCTTTCTGGACGAATGCGTTTTAATTGCTTTGCGAAGGGACTTTACCGGGAGAGCGCACCTTTGGCTTACTTCATGAGATATACGGCGCGCTGATTAAGAGGACTTTGGAGAGGGGGCGTTTGGCACGAGAGCACATATTACGTATGCAGCGTACCAGCTTCCCCCCGTTATATACATTGTCCGGACGCGTTCCACTATACGCGGAGCTGCCTGCCAGGTTTCGCCGCTGGACCAAAGCCTGGACTGGGGCCGACCGGAGCCTGGACCCAATCGCCGGACCTTCCACCCAACCATCTACAATCCCCGTGTGAGTGTGTATGTTTGTCCTGGGTACTAAGAATAAGACTGTTTTAAGACTGCCCTGTGTAACTGCTTCTTCCTCTTCCTATCCTGTACATTCTTTCGTTTCCTCTTCTCCTTCTTGTACATTGTGAATAAATTGCCCTGTTCTTTCTTGGTTTCCTCTTATCCGATCGCATCCTTCTTTTCTATCATTGGGTAAATGTGGCATGATAGTAACCGCTTATAATCGGGTTTAGTCCCATTGTTAACGGCTCGGATCGCGGATTGCTATCTGCTCGGCATTTTCCATCATATCCGTGGTTCGAGCGGGAGTTATTTCCCTGCTTTACGGTCGGGTTAGTAAGTAGGTATTTGTGACTACTTTGACCAATAACCCTACCTAATACCGACCGGAAGGAGCGTATAACTTCCAGGACTCGGGTCGGCAGGACTCGGGTCGGCCAGATAGAAAGACAAGGGGATTAACTCCCCCCCCCCCCCCACCCCTCATAAGGGGAGAGCGCTGATGTCCGAGATCCGTAACAATTGGTAGTCAGGAGTTGGGATTTTGAACCTGGGACTAAATTTGCTTGACAAAATTTTGGACACCAATTGTGCTATTGGCCGCAACAATTGGTGTCGGGGAGTGGGATTTGGACCCGAACCAAATTTTTTATATTTTGAAAAAATTTGGTCAATTACGAGCGGCCGAAATTTTATATAACATCTAAATTTTGAATCATGCCATGGATAACCATTGCGATCGGATGTGGGGGGAAATGAGGGGGTAGAGGAAGGGTTAGAATTAACCCAGGACCCCAGGGAAGAACAATTGGGAGAGATGGAGGAGGAAAATGAAGAAGGTGCGGTAGTGGGGGTTGCAGGCGCACAAAATGGCGGCGCCTCGCACGTGGCGACGAGGGCCGTGCCCTCTGCGCAAGTGGGATGGACGGATATGCAAGCTCTCATGGCGCAGATTCAGGCAGCCATACAAATGGCGGGGGACAGGACGCAGGAACAAATTGGGGGATTGAGTAAGGAGATGGGAGAAATGAGGGCCGATAGTAAGCAATTGGGAAATCAAATTGGGGGATTGAAAGAGGGGTTAAGTAATTTGGAAAACAGAATGGGGGAGCAATTGGGAAGTCAAATTGGCGGGATTAGAAAGCAAATTGGGGGGATTCGAGAACAAATTAGGGGGCCATTTGAAGGTCGTGGGTGGCCAAGCCCAGGAAATAAATGAGGGGTTAGCGAGGGAGAAAGCCAGATATGAGATAAAACAGATGGGGAAGGACAGAGACAGCAGATCAAGCGGAAAGGTTGCGGGGGTATGCGATGGGGTAGCGCGGCTTGAGAAGCGCGGGGAAAGCGAGGCTGAGCAAGGCATGGTTACGTGGACCGGGGTAGAAATCACGACTCGGGGGATAGAGAAGCCGATGACCGCAGAATTAGAAAATTTGATTTTATAAGCGCCAGCGGTCGTCGAGCTTAATAAAGAAAAAGAATTAATTCAAATTGAAAAAGAAATAACCGAAATTGGGATTGGAGAGACGGCAGGCATAGGGGCATTATCGGAGATGGAGATGGAATGCGCGCAAAGTTTGGAGCGCGGGGAGCGACCTTGCGGGGTCAGCGCGGGGCTGAACCGGCCGGGCCCCCACAGTACATTACCCCCAAGGGGCTCTCATGCCTCCCCGGTCCCTCCAACAACTACCCCTGTTGGTGTCGATGCATGGGTCACACCTCCGCAACCCGCTACCCATTCCATACCACCACAACCTTGCTCACCCACACCTCGCACCTCTCGTTCCATACCCTCCGGACCAGCCATACACCTCACTCTTGGCCTCTCACGAACATCCGGGTCTATCTCGACCCCCAAGCTTATTAAATCACCTGGCGCATCATACGCACGACCATATTGGTCACCACTTACACCGGGTCCTCTTTCTCTTCGCTTCTCCTCCATCACCTGCGAATCCCTCATCCGGTTAATGAGCACATCATCACGATCCGAACACAGACTTTGGACCAATTCTTTTACTTCCTCCTTTATCTCTTTCTTATCCTCTCTCCGTCGCTTTTTAATTTCGCTCACCCCTTCTTCCACTTCTTCTAATTTCTGCTTCACCTCCTTCATCTCCTCGTGCGCCCCTTTAAGTTCTTCCTCTAACTCCATTTTTATTTTTTTCGATGTGCTCCCGCACCTCCCGCTCTTTAACCTCCATCACCTCTACCACCTTGTCCATTTTCCTCGTCAGGTCCTCATGTACCGTCTGACACTCTTTTTTAATTACCCCTACGTCCTTTTTCATCTCCTTCTGTGTCGATTTTAAACCCTCTATTACCGCTGTGTTCTTCTTTACCTGGTCCCCCAACTCCTTTTGTCCCACTGTCAGTTGTTCTACTCCCAGCGTCAACTCCTCTATACCCCCTTGCAATTTTACAGTCCCCTTTCTCACCTCCTTCTCCATGCGCTCCTTACAGTGCCTCACCTCCTCGCGCACTCCTCCGACCTCCTCACTCACACCTCTTCTGATCTCCTCTCCCATCACTTGCATCTCCTGCCCAGATGCCACCCTCATCTGCTCCATTTCCTCCCTGTGAGCATCCAGTTTGGTTTCTACCCCCATTCTGACCCCCTCTATCTGCTGCCCCATTTGTTTAACTTCCCTTTCCGCTTGGTCCCTCATGTCCCTCAATTTGCCTTCCATCCTGTTTTCTAACCCCTCTAACCCCTTTTGCATCCCTTCCATTTGATTCTCTTGAGCGGCCATTCTGTTTTCTACCCCCATTAACCCATTTTTCACCTCTTTTATTCCGTTGTCTAACCCCTCACCGGTACCCCTCGCTTCGTCCCTCATTGCCCCCATTTGGCCCTCCAATCGCTCACCCTGAGCATCCATCCGGTTCCCCATTACCCCCATTTGGTTTCCCATTACCCCCATTTGGCCCTCCAATCGCTCACTCAATCGCTCAATTTGGCTCCCCATACTCATCTGTACAGCTGCCTGTAGCTGCGCAATGAGGGCCTGCATGTCAATCGGCTGCATGTTAAAGCCCGTTGATACAGCGGGCTCGGCTACCGCGCGCTCTTGCGAGGCGCCATTTTGCGCGCCCGCAACGTCGGGCGCAACGACGCTATTTTGTGCGTCTGCTACCCTCACTGCTTCGCTCTCCTCTTGTCCCTCATTTTGGTCCTGGATCGACCCTGCCTCACTCTCCTCTACCGGACCCCAGCCGACTTGGTCTGCCATAGCGCGACTTTCAAAATTCGGGTTTTTATATTTTGTAAAACACAATCAAATTTCGCCGTTATAATTTCGAGCGCGTAAAACGCGCTCCGGATCGAATCTCACTCCTCGACACCAATTGTTACCCTAATGGTACAATTGGTGTTCCAAAATTTGGGCTAAATGAATTTAGTCCCAGGTCCGAATCCGACACTCCTGACACCAATTGTTACGGACACGACTTAGATGTTATGATGGGCCGAGCGGAATGGCCGCCGTGTTCGCACAAGTTACCCGATTATACTCGAACGTTGGCCGAGTCGCGCTACGCTAGATCAATTGAGGAAAGGACACAGCGGCTGGGTTAAAATGACACGACACCAGGGGTACGGTTCTCAAGACCTCCGGAGGAGGTTATAATATTGCGGAAGGTTAGATTACAAGGATGAGAGAGACAGCATAGAAAGATAGGCACTTAGACACACTTATCTTATTCTCGACAGACCACAGATAAACGGGACAAAACTGACTCACACGGGGATTGATGGCAAGGAGGGGCAGGTATTCGATGGCTCAAGGTGCACCTTGGCTCAGGGGCAAATCGACCCGGTCCAGTCCAAAGATGCGGGGAGGTCGCTCAGCGCTCGGAGGTCGCGACTTGTCTTTCCAAGCTGGGGGCGCATCTGACTTCACGTCCGGTCAGTCGCTGCGTATATCCGGCGGGGAGTGACACGCCCTCGGCTCGTTAGCTCCGCCCCAGATGGAATCGGCCCGCCGCTTCTTATTGGCTGCGGGGGGTTACCGGGCTCCGCCCTTGACGAGGAGCTGACAGCCAGCCCCTTCGTGGTAACCCCGTAACCTGGAGCACATGGGCCATGGCGGCTAACCGAGCCGGAGTGAGGACGCCCACTCCCCGCACCGCGGCCGCGCCACCCCCGCTGTGGTTGTAGTTGTTGTTGTTCCTTGAGATGATGGGAGGATGCGGAGATGAGGTTGGGGGGAGGTATTGGGAGGTCCTAAACTCACTACTGGTGCCATACAATCACATTCTGGTGCAACGAAGAGTCAGAATTAATGGAAACGAGTCGTTAACTGACATAGACTAAGAATAACTAGCAAGATGTCCGAAAGTTGTCTACGTGGGATGCGGTGGACCTGGGCACGACATTTAATGGGGGAAGAAGGGGAAGGTCGGTTCTACAGAGTGTTGTTTACAGACAATGGGACTAGGGAATGGGGGATTGGGGATAGTTGGGGAGTATTGGGGAAATAGGGGAATATTTACAAGTGGATATGGAGGCCAAATCCCATATCCGCAACAATATATATATATATATATATATGTTGGAACCCATCTGTGGATCGGTCCCATCGGCCGATGGGTCTGACCCATCTGTGGATGCACGAGAAATGACAATGCAGACCCATCGGCCGATGGGTCTGCGCCATCTGCGGATGTGTTGTTCACCTTGAAGGAATGTGTTGACAGAATGGTGCTCTTCAATCAGGTACACAGTCATTGGAATTACATGTGGTAGGAATTTAACAGAGATGATTTTTAAATGTTTAACAGATTAAACCACATGTCAGGGACTGCTTTATAAACATTTATGACATCAATTGCTTATTTTTAGGTTCAAATAAACATACTCATCCACCATTGATGCATAGGAAACACAGATGGGTTCACCTTCAAGGTGAACAACACATCCGCAGATGGCGCAGACCCATCGGCCGATGGGTCTGCATTGTCATTTCTCGTGCATCCACAGATGGGTCAGACCCATCGGCCGATGGGACCGATCCACAGATGGGTTCCAACATATATACTGAAACGCAAAAGAAACTTACCACCTTTGAAACCTTTAAATATCAACAATAACACTGCGTGTAGTAAATGTGTGAACTTATTTGTGGACAATAGTGTCCTCACTGTCAGACAAAACGGTCACGGATGGTCACTTGAACCTTCAATGGTCACTTCATAGCACAGCTGTTGAACAGCCGTTTTGACTGTCAGTGATTAGCCAAGGGGTACGGGATGATTTTAATGAGCTGCACGTGATGTCTTGATATTGGCTTTAAAAAGGCCAGTGCAAAATGGGCATTTCAATCAACATGCCACGATTGTCAAGGGATAAACGGCAGCGTGCCCTGGGCATGCTGCAAGGCGGACTGAGCTACCGTGAGGTGGCACGTCGCCTTGGCTGTTCACACCAGACGATATCGGCCCTGGTGGACAGAGACACCCTCCACAACTCTGCAGATGACAGACCTCGATCAGGGAGGCCAAGAGTCACCACTGCAAGGCAGGACAGGCAGATGGTCCGAAGTCACCTGCGGGATCGATTCCGTCCAGCATCCCGCACTGCGGCAGAAACTCCGGGGCATGCAAACCATGGATCTCCAATGATACTGCACGAAGACGACTGCATGACTATGGTCTGACTGCCAGAAGACCATACAGAGGCCCCGTGATGATGGCTGCCCATCGCCGCAACCGACAGAGATGGTGCCAGCAGCATCAGCCGTGGACCTTGGCGCAGTGGAACGAGGTCGCTTTCAGCGATGAGTCAAGGTTCTGTGTGGACAGTCCTGATGGGCGTGAGCGTGTCTGGAGAAGAACTGGCGAGCGATATGCCGATTGTTGCGTGCTTCAAGCCAACAGGTGGGGTGGCCCAAGTGTGATGGTGTGGGCCGCCATATCAGGCCGGTACAGGACGCCACTGGTGGTTGTGGATGGGAATCTCAACACCCAGCGGTATGTGGATAACATCCTGCGACCTCATCTGCTGCCATTCCTGCTAGACCACCCAGAACTGAGAACCCTTCAGCATGACAACGCTCGTCCCCATGCTGCTCGCTTTACCACTGCATTTCTCCAAGGCGAGAACATCAACACCATGCAGTGGCCTGCGTTCTCCCCTGACCTGAATCCCATAGAGCACCTGTGGGATGAGCTTGGGAGACGCGTAGTTGGCAGGGCCAGGACATGGGCAGAGCTGCTTCAGACATTGAGGACTGAGTGGGACAGAATCCAGCAGCAATCCATCCAAAGACTGGTAGGCAGTATACGCCGACGATGCACTGCCTGTATCCAAAACAATGGTGGCCACACACGCTATTGAAAGGGGACTGACATTGCACCCTGTGCTGTTCTGTACTGTAGAACAAACTGATGAGATGGTGTATCTTGGTCAAAAACTTGACATGTCATCAATAAAATGCCAATGTTTCAATTATCAATTGTTGGTTTGTTTTATTTTGAACTGTTACAATTTTATTACATTTCAAACAAGTGATGTTTCTTTTGCGTTTTCGGTCTTTTTGAAGTTGGTCAAAATGGTCAAATTTTTTGGTCAAAATGCCCATTTTGCACTGGCCTTTTTAAAGCCAATATCAAGACATCACGTGCAGCTCATTAAAATCATCCCGTACCCCTTGGCTAATCACTGACAGTCAAAACGGCTGTTCAACAGCTGTGCTATGAAGTGACCATTGAAGGTTCAAGTGACCATCCATGACCGTTTTGTCTGACAGTGAGGACACTATTGTCCACAAATAAGTTCACACATTTACTACACGCAGTGTTATTGTTGATATTTAAAGGTTTCAAAGGTGGTAAGTTTCTTTTGCGTTTCAGTATATATATATATATATATATATATATATATATATATATATATATACATATATATATATATATATATATATACATATATATATATATATATATATATATATATAAATATATATATATATATATATATATATATATATTTATATATATATATATATATATAAGCAAAGATTTGCGGTTGGGAGTATATCCAAATGACTCCATGGTAAGATCTCCAACCTTTAATTGAACAAACAATGACTCAACGTTTCGATTAACAACATGTGAAGCCACACGCCTCCGTTAATCTTCCTCAAGAGTGATAAAATCATCTCAACATCCCCTTACATGCACAGTGGGCGTGGTATATGCAAAGTGGGGTGGGCAATGCTGGACAGCCAATGAAACCGTATCACACCGCTCTCGTGAACAGAGACGTTACCGACCAAATTCAAAAATCAACCGCATATTAACAGTTCAAAATAATCCTGTAAGCAATGCTGGATTATAACGCAAGTGTTGAGAAAATCCGGAACAATCATTACATTTAATCAAAAGTTAAACTTGCAAACAATTAAATTGTAAATTAAATTAAAACTGTAAATATATTAAAGCCAAAAATTTTTAAGACAAAATAAAATTGTCACATTATCAAGATCATCACATGTGGCCCTATGCGGTAAAGGTGAATGCGGGAAGGAGGTTGGTTTTAGGGGGGATAAAATGGGGGGGGGGGAACCAGAGGGGGTTGGAAGTGGATGGGGGGGGTGTGGGAGAGGGGTGGTTTGGAGGGATTGGAGGTGGGAGGGGGCAATTGTCCGAATAAAAACCTTGTGTGATATATTATGTGGACTCGTTGTTCAAAGTACGGAATGCCTGCTTCGTTTACACAAGAGTGGGTCAAAAGCTCCCGGTAAGTCAACGACCTCTTGTGTGATCGAGGTAACAGTTTCTTCTGTGTGCCAAGCCTCCAAAACAAGTCTTCTGTTTCTGTTGGGTGTGGAGCCCAAAATATCAACCCTGTCCCATAAAGGTGTGTGGCCTTCCTTAAGGCCATGTTTGGCAATAGCAGATCTGCTAGGATAATTACATTCAAATGCTTTTTGGTGTTCAGTAATACATTGACCTAAGGTCCTCCCGGTTTCACCCACATACTCAGCTCCACAACCACAGGGCACCACGTATACCACCCCTGACCTATCCTTCCTCGGAAGCTTGTCCTTGACCCTCATAAGGGCTTGGCGAAGGGTGAAAACCGGTGTGAAACTCACCCTCACTCCTGCCGATTTCAAAATTCTGCCGACCCTCTGTGAAACCCCCGGTACAAAAGGGAGAACACACCAACCCTTTGGTTGTTCTCGCGGTCTCAACCTGTTGTGTGGGGAAGCCCTTATCGTTTTCCTGTTGGGTAGCAAGCTGTCAGGATAGCCATTTGCCCTTAACACATTTTGAAGATGGTCCACCTCACTCATCTTGTCTTCAAAGGTAGATGGTAAATCACGTGCTCTTTTTGAGAGGGTGTGCACCACCGATCTTTTGTGTTCCATTGGATGGCAAGACTTGAAATCAAGGTAGCGATCAGTGTGTGTAGGTTTTCTGTACACCGTTACCTTTAAGGCTCCTTTGGGATCCCTTGCTACGAGTGTATCCAGGAAGGGAAGGGCTCCATTTTTCTCCTCTTCAATGGTGAAATTAATGGAGGAAAAAGTTTTATTTATGGTCTCATGGATGATGCCCACCTCATCAGAATGACAGATGACAAATGTGTCATCCACGTACCGGAACCAAACACGTGGTTGCACTAACAGGGCTGGAATGGTGCGTTCCTCCAAATCCTCCATCACCATGTTGGCAATCACAGCCGATACCGGGGAACCCATGGCTGTGCCATAAACCTGCTTGTAATATACCTCATTAAATACAAAGTAGGTGGAAGAGAGGCAGGTAGAAAGCATGTCACAGACGTCCATCGGGCTTAAAGCTCCCGCAGTCTCTTTCCATCGATCATCCTCCATCAAACGCCGGTCTGCCACCTCAATCGCCAGGGCTATGGGCACGTTGGTAAATAAAGACACAACATCAAACGAAACCATGGTCTCGTGTGCCTCGATGGTGAGCTGCTTCACTCTTTCAGCAAATGCTGTGCTATTGTGTACGGTTCGCTCTGTCGTCCCCACCAAATGCTTCAAAATGTTTGCCAAAAACTTGGATAGCGCATATGATGGACCATTAATACAGGAAACGATTAACCGGAGCGGAAATCCCTCTTTGTGCACTTTCGGTAGCCCGTAGGCCCTGGGAGCCACGCCCTTACTGCTGTACAGACGTTTGTATGCCGCAGCTGATAATCTCCCAGTCGCTTTTAATCTGGCAAGCATTGAGTTTAACCTTCGTTCCTCCTTCTTCGTTGGATCTGCGGTTAACCGTTCATAAGTACTTTGGTCCGCCAACATATCCTGCATTTTGTTCGTGTATACAAGACGATCCATGAGCACCGTTGCCCGTCCTTTGTCCGCAGGCAACAGGACGGAGGTTTCTTCGTTTGCGCATTTCAAACTGCCACCATCGCCTCGCTAAACGGTATGACCAGGTGCAACGGTTGGCTCGTACTATTGCGCCAAGACTACCTGTCGAGTTATGGGACCGAATACAACGGAGAGCTCACACTTTCGCGGAGCACACTCGGACATCGATGGGGAAACGACATCAACGAAAGTTCACAGCATTGGTTGATGAAACCACACATCGCATGACTCCCGTCGTTGACGTGAACATTCTTCGGAACCGGTGGGTGGTTAACCGGTCGAGTACGCAGCTCTCGGAGGCACAAACCAGCTTATTGCAGAAGGGCCTTAATTTTGCCATCACTCCCCGATTTGTTCCGAAAGACACCATTGTATCACGGGTGGAATCTGCGATGATGAATCTTGATAACACCACCAAGAACGAAATCAGATCACGTGTGGCTGCTGTTTTACTTCGCCCTCCGCAATTTTCACGCAACAATTTCAATTTGGACCCGAAAGAACAACAAGCTTTACGAGAGTTACGCAACATGGACGATGTGGTGTTCTTACCAGCGGACAAAGGACGGGCAACGGTGCTCATGGATCGTCTTGTATACACGAACAAAATGCAGGATATGTTGGCGGACCAAAGTACTTATGAACGGTTAACCGCAGATCCAACGAAGAAGGAGGAACGAAGGTTAAACTCAATGCTTGCCAGATTAAAAGCGACTGGGAGATTATCAGCTGCGGCATACAAACGTCTGTACAGCAGTAAGGGCGTGGCTCCCAGGGCCTACGGGCTACCGAAAGTGCACAAAGAGGGATTTCCGCTGCGGTTAATCGTTTCCTGTATTAATGGTCCATCATATGCGCTATCCAAGTTTTTGGCAAACATTTTGAAGCATTTGGTGGGGACGACAGAGCGAACCGTACACAATAGCACACACAGCATTTGCTGAAAGAGTGAAGCAGCTCACCATCGAGGCACACGAGACCATGGTTTCGTTTGATGTTGTGTCTTTATTTACCAACGTGCCCATAGCCCTGGCGATTGAGGTGGCAGACCGGCGTTTGATGGAGGATGATCGATGGAAAGAGACTGCGGGAGCTTTAAGCCCGATGGACGTCTGTGACATGCTTTCTACCTGCCTCTCTTCCACCTACTTTGTATTTAATGAGGTATATTACAAGCAGGTTTATGGCACAGCCATGGGTTCCCCGGTATCGGCTGTGATTGCCAACATGGTGATGGAGGATTTGGAGGAACGCACCATTCCAGCCCTGTTAGTGCAACCACGTGTTTGGTTCCGGCACGTGGATGACACATTTGTCATCTGTCATTCTGATGAGGTGGGCATCATCCATGAGACCATAAATAAAACTTTTTCCTCCATTAATTTCACCAATGAAGACGAGAAAAATGGAGCCCTTCCTTTTCACTTTTCTTTGCTGGTGGAAGTCGATGAATTTTGAATGAACCTATGCAAGGTCACTAAATTTGATGCACATCAATACATCTGGACAAATTTACCACAGCTTTTACAACATTACTATCCTGCAGCAAACGACATGAATAATATGCCCATAAGCACATAGTGGAAATCGACTTGCTGACCATCAAGAGCCTGTATATCGCACTTATTATGACAATGTGCAGGAGTGTATCCATATGGTCGGCGTGCCGTCGCACCTGCTCCGTGCCAACATTAAGTGGGTCTGCGACATAATGTGGTTTACATATTGCTCGTTTCCAATTTTGTTGTTGTTGCTGCATAAAGATGTTTGTTTTGCCAGTCATGAATAAGAAAAATATCACACCGGCATCAACGCTTCCATCAAATTAAAGTTAGGCTATTTTTTTTTTTTTCACGATGGATGTTTTAGAAGGATTTTAAAGATTTTTCTGGCCAAAGAAGGTAAGAAATTAGTACATGTGGAGGAGGCCAAGAGAAAGATATTGTGGCAAGGGCAAAAAACAAAGATGGTGATGGGTAAGACATATTAGAAAGCAAGAGGGACATTTGACTAAAGAAGCCATGTTTTGGACACCAATGGGGGAAAGGAGGAGGAAGAGACCAAGAAAAACTTCGAGGGGGATTACTGAAAATGAACTTTGTTTAGAAAGGGGAATTGCCCTTAAGCTTAAAGGGACACGATCATGAACTTTTTTTGAAGATATATGCTTTAGAGCAGGGGCGGGCAACCTTTTCAGAGTGAGGGCCAGATGAGACTTTTGGAAGGAGATCGCGGGCCGGAGTGAAAAACGAAATCACAGAATTACTATATTTTGTTTACATGAATAGATTGTACAAAAATTGCATTGAACACTACAAATCAATGAGACTGCTGGTGCTGTTTGCCATGAAGAAGTATTTCCATGTCTGGCTCGATGGTTGAGGTAGACAACAGAAGAATGTCATTGAGGTGGCGGTCCGAGAGTTGGGAGCGAAGGTGAGACTTCGTGTACTTCATTTTCGAGAAGAGCTGTTCAGAGCAGTAGGTGCTGCCGAACATGGCCACAATGCGTTGGACATGGGCAATGTATTTTTGAAAATTGTTAGAAGGGAGAACGGTGTCGCGGAAGAAGGACAATGGAGAAGAGGTGCGGAACTTCGCCTTCATTTCATCGTTGCACTGCAGCTGCAGCACTGCAGCACTGAAGAAAGTGAAAATTGAAATAGGTTTAGAGAACTCTGCGTCGCTTACCTCTTTGTTGCAAGTTATTTGTCCCAGACACCAACGTTTGTCGCAAGCTGACTGAATCGGAAGGACGTCCGTATCACATGCCGGCTGATTTGAAAAGACCGCCTATCAGCAAGCAGGCGGTGTCTAGGCAAGACAGTTCCCCGTGCGCATGTCTTCCGGAAGAGGACGGTGCTGAAGACAAAATGTCCCTTTCTTGAATTCAGACCGGCTAAATATAAACTCTTACATTTACAAATGATATGAGTTTTACTGGGAGGTCCGCGGGCCGGATTGCAATAATAAAGCCTAGCAGGGTGGCGGGCCGGACGCTAAGCCTTCGCGGGCCGGATGTGGCCCGCGGGCCGGGGGTTGCCCGCCCCTGCTTTAGAGGATGCTATTCCTGACCCATTAGCACAAAACAAAAAAATGTCAAAATTTTTTTCGGGTGACACCGTCACAATTTCGGTCTTCGAGGCCGGCCGATAGGCACGGTGTGACCGGAAGGGACGAGGTTCTCCTGACCACGTGGCCCTTGACTTGGTTTGTCCGCACAATGTGGGCGCTTTCAGGATGAACTTTAGCCGGGGAGCGTTTGGGCGCCCCGGTCTGATACTGCCGCCCACGCGCATAACAACTTGTGAGTGCACGTGGGTCCCGGCGGTCCCACTGGCCTAGCGCTACCATGTTTAGACAGCGACCTCCGTCCCCGGGCACCACGTCTGACTCTCTTATTCAGGGAGCATGGCGACGTGGGCACGGTAGGACACCCGCGGAGCCCCGGCGGACCGGGGACGCGCGAGCCTACGCGTTAGCGTGCTACGGCGGAATCAACGGCTTCGGCCACGGCCGAGCCGATACTCGGCCCGGTCGCCCGGAAATGAACTGGTTCGACGCCCGCGCTAGAGAGGTCGCGGGCGACTGAGATGTATTAACAAATTAGTTAATTAATTTGAGACGTCCGATTTCTAGTGTTTGGAAATTTGGAAGAGCTTGACCCTAGCCTTTCCCTTGCGAGGGCAAGGAGGAACTTAACACTTGACACTTAAGCTTAGTTTGAAGTACACCCTGCCAGCGCTCCCGGTGGGACGGCAGGGCAACCAGAAGGGACGAGGTTCTCCTGACCACGTGGCCCTCGATCTGGGAAGCGAGAGGCGTTCCATTAGTGGACGCGCCCCTCACGCCCGACTTTTGGGCGGCCCCGGCAGGCCGTTTGTTTTGACGTTCCGTGACAGGCCCCGCACCCCCACCTCCGGGCCGACCGGGTGACCGGAATGAATCCCGGTGTCCCGATCCGAACCTTCAGAGCGGGCCAGCTGGGGAGTGCCAAGCACCCCGTACCTGCACTTTCCGTCCCTGCGGTCCCAAATACCGGAACCACCCGAATACCACTTTATTTGACAAAATGAGGTGCGGCCTACAGCCTTAGAAAACCAACCCTAAATAAGTCAATACCTCCAACGATACAGGCGCGCATTCGTGCCGCGTGACGTGGTGACGTCATCGCGCTTTCACCTTAAAAGACTTATTTGATATAAGTTAATATCTTGATATAATCCTTAGAAAACCAACCCTATAGAAGTCAAATGGTCCAATAAAGGGTGATGGGAGGGTGATGGGAGGGTGATGGGAGGGTGATGGCAAGGTGATGGCAGGGTGATGGGGGAGGGTGATGGGGGAGGGTGATGGGGCCTCCCTATAGAAGTCAGTACCTCCAACGACACACCCAGGCTCCGCTGGCACCTTTCACCGTGCCCGAACGACGTTTCGACCACGTCAACGTGGATCTGGTGGGCCCCCTCCCCCCGTCACGGGGGTTCACACACCTGCTCACCATGGTGGACAGGACCACCAGGTGGCCGGAGGCCGTTCCCCTCGTCTCCATCACCACCGCCGACATGGCGCAGGCTTTCATCGCCACCTGGGTCGCCCGCTTCGGCGCACCGGCGGACATCTCGTCAGACCGCGGACCACAGTTCACCTCCGAGCTGTGGGGCGCAGTCGCCCGCAACCTGGGGGTCAAGCTCCACCGTACTACCACCCCCAAGCAAACGGGTTGTGCGAGCGATTCCTCCGCTCCATGAAGGCCGCGCTCATGGCCGGCCTTCAAGACAGCGGTTGGGCCGACCGGCTGCCGTGGGTCCTTTTGGGCCTCCGAACGGCCCTCAAGGAGGACCTCCAGGCATCCACCGCCGAGCTTGTCTACGGCCAGGCGCTACGCGTCCCGGGCGAATTCGTGCCCGACGCTACCAGTCCCTGGTCCGCAGCTCACCAGCGCTCGGACCTCCAGGAGGCCGCCCGACGGTTTGCCCCCGTGCCAACATCCCACCACGGTGACCCCCAGTCCTACATCCCCCCAGCACTTCGCACAGCGGAGTATGTTTTTGTGTGTCACGACGCACATCGGGGGCCACTCCGGCCGCCGTACGACGGGCCCTTCCGGGTCCTGCGACGGGACGACAAGTCGTTCGTCATCGACATCGGCGGCAGGTCGGACCGGATTGCGGTGGACCGCCTCAAGCCGACGCACGTGGACGTCGACCAACCACCACGGGTGGCCCTTCCGCCGCGGCGAGGCCGCCCCCCGTCCACGGTGCCCCCCACTCGACGGCCCACCACCACACTGGACCCCCCCCCCCCCCACGACCCGCCAGGGGTCGCTTCGGCCGGGTCATCAGGACCCCCCTCAAATTGACCCTGCCGGTGCAAGTCGATTCTGGGGGGACGTGTGTAGCAGCTACCGCTGGGTTTTCACAATCGCCTTGCACCTATCAAGGACGTGGAGCGATCACCATGCCGGGCTCGTCCAGGACGCCCGGGCAGGCCCGCGCTCAACTTGCCAGGCCTCGGTCGGGACGCCCGAGCATGCCCGGGCAGGCTCGCCCTCAACTTGCCAGGCCGCAGCCAGGACGCTCGGCCACGCCCCCTCTCGCATTTCCTGGGCAAACGCTCCGGGATAATGTGTGTATATATATTGCTGCCCGATAAACGGGCTTTTCAGAGTACCTGAGTGTTTTGTTTGAATAAAGCAACTCGGACGAATTCCAGCTTTTGTCGCGTCCATTCTTCCGATCGACGTGGGAGCCCGAGCTCCTTCAATAGCCTATTTTACTCCAGGAGATCCCAGGATTACCCACCCAAAATATTGTTGCGATCGGTTCAGCCATTTATGCGGTACCTTCGAACGGACGGACAGATGGACGGACAGACAGACGGACGTCACTTCGTCCGTCTCATGCAGGAGCACGGGCTCCTTCAATATTAATATTATGCTGTGCGAGTCGTGTTTGTGCAAAAGTCAAACGCTGTATATGTCTTGGCTCCGGTCCTAATAGTAATACTATTGCATATGGTCCAATGAAGCACGAAAATAAAAATGGTACTTTTGTAAAGTCGTTCCCCCAGAAATTATTGCTAAGCTGCCTAACTAGATCAATCACATGGGGGTTAAATGCATGTTACAAGTGAGCTCCAATCGGTGGAGGCGTCGTGATACACCGGGCTAAGGCGGGCCACGATGACGTATCAACGATGAGACTCGAGAGCTGCAAACTGCAAAGGCTCGAATCCTCGAGCCTGGGCCCCCGCAAGTGTTGCGCTGCGGAAAATGAGCCCCAAGCTAAAGACGTCTAGACAGACGCCCCGGTCCACCCGGGCCTCCACCCCCCTGAATCTAAACCAATTAATCAATAACTAATCACTGAAAAGCTAATTAATGCATTTGAAATCGTCCACCGTTCGTTGTCGTGACGTCACATTCAACCGATCGTAAATCTAAATGTTGTCTTTTTTTTTAAGGATATTTATATAAAACTTTTCGATTTATAATTATATATATAAAATCGATGGACATGACGCGGGGTAACATCATGAAAGAATAAAAGAAAATATAACTTCCCTTTCCAGGAACTTGACGCCAAGAAGAAGAAGAAGAAGAAGCAGACGAAGACGACGACGACGACGACGATTACGAGGAAGAAGAAGAATATAAAGCAACACCCTCCGGCTCCTCGGGCACACTGTAACTGTAAGTGGGTCGAAGCTCACAGTCACATAAATGTACAATTGCACAATAGAGTATCTGCTTTCTTACCACGATTCGTATAGTATACACTGAATTGCAAAAAAGATGTCGAACATGTCACGTTTGTGGGCAAACGAAAGTCGGTCATTTCGGGAAATGTGTTGCATCGCCTCGTCAATGTCATACTCATAGTCAGGCAGATAGGTGTAACAATTGTGGGTTTATACGTACAAGCATGAAATTTGGCACAGTCATAGATAATAGTCTAATGAATAATTCCAGATATGGATCCACCGCGAAAACGTCCTATGGTAGCCGTGGCGGCCATTTTACAAAATGGCCGCTTTTAGTCTAGTGGCTAGATACGGGTCTCGTGCACCCCCCAAAATATACTTCTCATTGGTGTCTATAGATAGGAAAAAATGTGTAGAAAATGATTTGCTATGTTAAATAGTTGAAAAAATGTCCCACGTATCATTTTTATGCAAATTAGTGCAAATTAGCAAATTAAATAAAGTGCAAATGAAATAAAGTTTTTATTTATTTATTGCAACTTGTTATCGTATCTTATCTTTTTTTTCAGTTGGTGTTTCGAACAGCGAAATGTCTAAGAGTTATCAGCTAGTGGATCCACTGCAACCTGGACAATCAAAGGCGCAGGTACAGACGGATTGGAACAAGTGCGTTTTGTGCCAAAAAATCACACGAGAAAGTTTGCAATGCCCAGCAGAATCAAAACGGCACGATGTTGGAGTTGGTTATTCTACCATTGCCTTCAACATCAGACGTTTCAATGAACTTCACGAATTACCGATGCCACTAGAATTAGGACGCCTTGATGACGGGAATGGCAGGCTGATACACGAATGATGATACATCTCGCGGATGCAGTCCGTGATGGATTTCAGAAAATTCTTCTGTGTACGGTGGATACAGATATAGTGGTATTGGCTGTGGCAGCAACAACCAAACTCAAATTCCAGGAGCTTTGGGTGGCCTTTGGGACAGGCCAGCACTTCAGGTATATTCCAGCACATGAAATTGCAGCATTCCTCGGACCAGATAAGTCACAGGCCCTCCCGATGTTCCATGCATACACAGGGTGTGACACAGTCTCGTCATTTAATACACGGGGCAAGAATACAGCCTGGGATAACTGGAAAGTATTTGACGAATTGACGCCAGCGTTAGTTCATCTCTCCACGGGGACAGCAGACATCTCTGATGACGTTGTGGCAGTGCTCGAGCGGTTCACCATTCTTCTCTACGATCGCACCAGCAATCTCGTCAACATAGACGAAGCTCGACAGGCACTCTTCACGAAGAAAGGACGAGCCATGCAAGCTATTCCCCCTACCAGAGGAGCCCTGGTACAACAAATCAAGAGGGCTGTGTACACGGGTGGCCACTGCTGGGGAAACATGCTCACGGTTGTTATGGATCTGCCCTCACCTGGGGATTGGGGATGGATCGATCCCCACAACTGGAAACCCCTGTGGTCCATGCTTCCTGAAGCCAGCATTTCATCAAGGGAGCTGATTTGTTGTAAATGCAAAAAGGGTTGCAAGGGACGATGCAAGTGCAAACAAGCTAGTTTGAAATGTACCGCTTTGTGCCAGTGTGGTGGAGAAAATTGTGACGTATAAACAAGATCAAACTGGAACTATCTAGTAATATAAGTTACCGTTACAGTGCTTGGTGGGTTAATTGACATTGCTGGCAACACAAATGCAAATTGTGGTCATTTGGAGAATACAATTATGGCATATATGTGTATCTAGAGTCATTTCATTAGAACATAAAGAAGCATTTGTGTCGTCCGGTAAAAAATAATCGCGGTAAAAACGGCCATTTTGTAAAATGGCCGCCATGGCTACCATAGGACGTTTTCGCGGTGGGTCCATATCTGGAATTATTCATTAGATTATTATCTATGACTGTGCCAAATTTCATGCTTGTACGTCTAAACCCACAATTCTTATGATGGATACACCTATCTGCCTGACTATCAATGACAATGACAATATTGACAATGTCAATGTCAGTTCGGCTGTGATTTGCCAAATACCAAATAGGACCTTTCTTTTGTTTATTTTTCCTTTTTCTTAAAGTCTACAGAACACCGACGCCCTTTTGCTGTTAATGTTATGAGGCCACGTGATGTTCATTGTTGGTGGTGTGCAGGTGTGGTGTTGCAAAAAAAAGGCAAATACCTGCACATCAAGGTAGAGGTAAGGCCTTGATGTGTACTGTCCCAGGCTTCAGGACTTGCTTATGTAAATTAGGACATGGAATTTGGTATAGGAGGCGGGTGAGAGTGATTGCATGGCCGGTGGGGTGGGGGTGGTGGGGGGGGAGGGAGGGAGGGATCGAATGTGTGCCACAGAGTCTAGTGTGTGGCATTTGTTTATGTGCCGAGGTTTTGTGTTTTCATGTGGTCGTGAGGTTGGAAATTGAGAATGAGTGATTAATGTGTTTAGAAAAGTGGTTTTAAAATGTGAACGGGGATTTCACATAATGGCAGGCCATGGCAGCAACGTTTGGAAACATTTTTGTGACTTCTTCTCTGGAAATATGTGGTTGAGAATTCAATGGCAGTGGGGAGGAAATGTTTTTGTGGATTTTGTGGGTGGGGAGGGCGTGCGTGTCCGCAGGTATGGATCAAGCTCTGGAGGAGCGATGACCGCGGTCCCCTCTGCGGTAATTACCCCTGGCAGCCAGTGGTGTCTGGAAATTGGAGCTCGTCCGGTGGTGGGGGTCTGTTTGGGCGCCCTGGGGTATGGGACTTCCGGCGACCAGTGAGGCTGTATGGAAGCCTGAAGCGACAGAACCTGGTGTGTGGAGACCCCCTCCGGCGGGACGACAGCATAAGGAGCTGTTTGGCTGTCACGAGGCCAAGAGGTGTACGGGGGGGGGGGGGGAGGTGGGGGGGGGGGGGAAGTCGTAAGTCGGGCGACTTGTTTGTAGGACTGCCGGCACCACAGCCTGAAGCGCCCCCACCATCTTGCTTGTATGGTACCTCCCCGCTACCTAGTAAAAACGCACACACATGTGTATGACATCTATGCCATGATCCTGCAGTGGGGTGAAATACGTTCTTCCTATCCTGCAGGGGGGTGGGGGGGCTGGGGGAGGGGAAGGGGAGCCTGTGTTATGTTTGTGGGGGTAGTGATATGTAGAGTCAGGTAGCTTTGTGTAGATATCATGCTCCGATTGTTGTGTAGAAGAACCATTTAGATCAGGGGCGGGCAACCTTTTCAGAGTGAGGGCCAGATGAGACTTTTGGAAGGAGATCGTGGGCCGGAGTGAAAAACGAAATCTCAGAATTACTATATTTTGTTTACATGAATAGATTGTACAAAAATTGCATTGAACACTCTACAAATCAATGAGACTGCTGGTGCTGTTTGCCATGAAGAAGTATTTCCATGTCTGGCTCGATGGTTGAGGTAGACAACAGAAGAATGACATTGAGGTGGCGGTCCGAGAGTTGGGAGCGAAGGTGAGACTTCGTGTACTTCATTTTCGAGAAGAGCTGTTCACAGCAGTAGGTGCTGCCGAACATGGCCACAATGCGTTGGACATGGGCAATGTATTTTTGAAAATTGTTAGAAGGGAGAACGGTGTCGCGGAAGAAGGACAATGGAGAAGAGGTGCGGAACTTCGCCTTCATTTCATCGTTGCACTGCAGCTCCACCAACTCCATCTGTAAGGAGGCAGGGGCGTCTTCCACGGGGAAGTCAAAGGGAGCAGTGAAAAGCTTGAAATCCGCAGCCAGCACCCTGACTCCTGCAAAACGGGAAGCAAATTCCTCACGTAGAGAGTTGACGACACTAACGCAAGTGCCCAGGTCCACATCGTCAGGGGCACATGCAGCAAGGCGAGGAAAATGCACAAACTGACCAGAAGCCAATTGAGCCTCCCACAAGCGCAGTTTAACCTCGAAGGCAGTGATGTGCGCGTACATGTCTGTCACGAGAATGTCTTTGCCTTGCAGCTTTATGTTGAGGGTGTTCAGGTGCGCCGTGATGTCCGTGAGCAGGGCCAGGCGAGCTAGCCACCGCGGATCAGAGAATTGATCAGCGTGGGGAAGGTTCTTCTGACGTAGAAAGGTGGCAATCTCCTGCTGTAGGTCGCACACCCGAGACAGCATGGCCCCACGACTCAGCCAGCGTACCTCACAGAAGTAGAGCAGGTCGTTGTAGTGCACGTTCACCTCGTCCATCAGTGCCTGGAACTGACGATGGTTAAGGCTGCGGGAGAGGATGGAGTTGACGACCTTCACCACGACAGACATGACACCAACGAGGTTGGCAGACTTAGCGCACAGGGACTCTTGGTGGATGATGCAGTGCATCTTGTTAATGGGCTGAGTGTATCCGGCGGCTGCACAGTGACGCAGCGAAGCGGCGCCCTTCTTCTCACCAACCATCGCCGGGGCACCGTCGGTCGTCACACACACAAGACGGGAGAGGTCCAGGGAGTGCTGATCAACACACAGAAGCACGGCGTCGCAGATGTCTTTCCCAGTGGTGGTGTCGCGCAGCGGGACAAGCTGGAGGAATTCCTCACACACTTGAAAGTCAGCGGTGACGCCACGGATGAAAACGGACAGCTGGGCCGTGTCCTTTGTGTCGGTGCTCTCATCCAGAGCGAGGGAAAAGGCGACGAAATTTGAGCTGCGTGTTTTGAGTGAGTCGTGCACGTTTTCCGACATATCCTCGATGCGGCGACGAACGGTGCGGGACGAAAGGCTCACGTTCTCAAAGGCGGAACGCTGCTCTGGACAGACGGAGTCCACTACAGCGAGGAGGCATTCCTTGATGAAGTCCCCATCCGCGAATGGCTTCATTCGGCGAGCAAGGATGCGGGAGACTTCATAACTGGCGCGCGTCACCTTTTCGGCCTCAGTATTCTGCTTGCGGAAGAGTGAAGTTTGTTTCTCCAAGTTGCCTGATAGTCTAACCATGGCGTCCTTCCTTTCGGTGGCAGACACCGACGCGAAGTTTGACGAGCGGTGCTCTGTCTCCCAGTGGCGGCGCACGTTGTACTCTTTTAGGACAGCCAAAGTCTTCAAGCATATGAGGCACTGGGCCTGTCCAAAGCGCTCGATGAAGAAGTACTTCTCCCACTCAGGGTTGAAGATCCGACGCTCGAGGTCCACTTTCCTCTTCTTAACACGCTGGGTCGCAGACATGATGAGCTGAAAAGGAAGAAAATTAGGTATATCAGCAATGAATAAATGATGTAACAGCAAGCAATCTGGGGCACAAAAAATCTCGGGAGACGAATTGTACAGATGAATGTATTTATTTTGCGCGCACGTGGCCAACGCTGAATATGACACAGTTTCACCGTAAAACTGAAATACAGGAAATGAATCAGTCTGCATACTTTTTTTTTTAAAGAGTTCGTTTTCCTTTTAAACAAAAGTTCGTCAATTTCGTTTTCCTTTTAAACAAAAGTTCGTCAATTTCTTTTTTCTTTTACAAACAGAAAGTTCGTTATATATTTTTTTTCTTTACAAATAGAAAGTTCGTTATATTTTTATTTTTACAAATAAAAAGGGAGAATAAAATTATTTAAACGCAGCAAATGAAAGATAATAACATGTTCTAACAAACAAAACAAAGCAAATTGAAAGAAAGTGAAAATTGAAATAGGTTTAGAGAACTCTGTGTCGCTTACCTCTTTGTTGCAAGTTATTTGTCCCAGACACCAACGTTTGTCGCAAGCTGACTGAATCGGAAGGACGTCCGTATCACATGCCGGCTGATTTGAAAAGACCGCCTATCAGCAAGCAGGCGGTGTCTAGGCAAGACAGTTCCCCGTGCGCATGTCTTCCGGAAGAGGACGGTGCTGAAGACAAAATGTCCCTTTCTTGAATTCAGACCGGCTAAATATAAACTCTTACATTTACAAATGATATGAGTTTTACTGGGAGGTCCGCGGGCCGGATTGCAATAATAAAGCCTAGCAGGGTGGCGGGCCGGACGCTAAGCCTTCGCGGGCCGGATGTGGCCCGCGGGCCGGGGGTGGCCCGCCCCTGATTTAGATGTACAATAAGTAGAGGACCTGTGTAAACAGTGTTCGGATTAAGTTGTTATATTTGTCCCTGCCACGAGGAGGCGGGGCATGTTAACGAGCCTCAGGCATAAGGGTAGATTATCCCTGTTCGTCTTACCCTATGTGATTTATCCGTTGTCCCTTTTGGCACCACACCATAGACACTAGTTAGAATCCCACATTTAAATGCCCATTAATTAAACCAAATAAACAATAAAACCCAACCGGAAGTCAGGCATGGCAAGCACACACAGTTAAGCAGGCCGAAGACACGCCCCTGAGACTCGTGATTGGCTGGGGCGGAGCAAGAAGCGACTCGCTATTGGGTGGGAGTTGACCAATGGGAAGGATTGAGTAAGGAAGGACTCACGATTGGCCAAGGGCGGGGCAAGAAGCTTCCCGCGGATTGGTGGAAGGAAGGCCGAGAAGTAAGGAGTGCGCCGATTGGTGAAGACCACCGCTGATGTCAGAGGCAGACTGCATGCTGATAGGTGGATAACTGGACATGGTCGTGTTGGACTGCGCTGAGTGGAAGAGAAGCGCCGGTGACGTCCCTAGACGGCCGATAAAAGCACTCAAGCACTGACATTTTCTCTCTTCTTCTTGCCCTCCGCCCTTGCTCGCTTGCCCTCATCTATTGCCTTTGCTTTCGCCTTCCTCTCTCTTGTTCCTTTGTCCTTCCTTGCGCTCTCGTGCTTGGACCGACCATGTCGAGTACGCCACCGGGAAACCAGGAGAGGTAATGGGAACTGCAGTTCTCTGAGCGTACGACGTGTGGACGGGCGCGGCTTGCTGCAGCATGACGAGGCCTGATGCGAGCGCTGCGGCGCGAACGGGCGCAACAAGGCCTAGTTCCCGCCAACGCGCGCGTTTCGCGCGGTCACCCCGGCCGGACCCATTCACAGACCCTGTTGAGACACTGACGAAGCCCTCGAGCTATTCAGAGCTAAGTGCACACAAACACATGGTTATTTTTTTATGTATCTTCCCTTCGTCTGTGTTATCAGTCTGGTATGGGAGCGCTCCATGTGGGAACAATATTTTTTTATCATCGCGCTCTTCTTGTCCTGACCTCCATTGTAATAAATCTTCTCATTATTTTCTCTGTATATTTCTAAATCTGTGTTTGTGTGAGTTATTTTCTTTGCAGGCTTTGGAACTGCCGGCGATCGTGAAGGTAAACTCTTCAGCCTACTCCCCTCCTCTTTCTTTCTCCGTGCATATACATAAAATCTGCTATTTGAACTGAACGCCTTTGGAGTTAAAGCTGGCTTTCGCTGTGTGTGATTTCCCCGGGATTAACCGAGGGGAGTCACTCGACAATGTATATATATATTTAATTTTAATTTAGATTCAAAATAAAAGTTCATTTTTACTTCTGCTCCATGAACCAGCTTTGCTGATCGGTGCAAGACTTATACCATATTACATAGGGGGAAAGAGTTAGACATTAATCATGTGCAGACTGAAGGAATCACGAGACTTAAAACTAAAGAATAGATTATATCATGAAATAATCACTGACGGTTCCTGATCAAAAATGAATGATAAAATAATTATGTAAAAAATCAAGCAACCCCACTCCACACGTCATATCCCATCTATAATCTTTTTCCCTCTTCCTTTCCTCCCTGTGCGGAGAGTTTGCGATTGTCTCTGTGAACCAGTCTTTTTTCCTTAAACAGAAAATACTGTTATGTCGGGGGGAGAAAAGGAATATCTCGAGCCAGGTAGATCTGTATGGGTAACATGCTTCGACTGTCGCGATAGGGAATCTACCCCGTAATAAGTTATATGTTAGTCCGGTTTGTCGGGATAAGCTGTATTGGTGTCCCAGCTACGAGGGAGCAGGGCGTGCTAAATTGTGCAGGGATTATGGATGACCATTGGATGAGATTCCTTTGTTCGTCGTCGTCCCCTGTCACCAAACCTTTGTCCCTTATGGCAATGCATACTCATATAAACACTTATATAGGCCCTTAGTGCAACAGTAATTAAATTCCCTTCCCTTACAAAGACTGTGGAAGACAAGCAGGCAAGGGCCACGTACAACACCGGCATGGGCGTCAGACATCGAGCAAGGCTGGGAGGCCACGCACAGGAGGACTGTTGATTGGCCAGGGGGAGGGGCGAGCAACACCACAGTGCGGGAGGCACTCGGCCAATGACAGGGCACCAGCGAAAGAGAACATTGGAGAAGATTTGAGAGGTCGGGAAGCTACGAAGCTCCGGTTGGTGGCGCACCAAGGCTGACGTCACATGCGAGGCTACAAAAGAACAGGCAAAGTTATAAAAGGACGCGCTGGCTGACATTGGCTCACTTGGCGCTGCACGGTCTCTCTTTGCTCTTTGTCTTTTTGTCTCTCTTCGCGCTGGACCTCGTGTTGGAGATCGGCCCCTTCGGGTTGGAGATTGGCTTTGTGTGGGGATCGCTGGCCCTGCGTTGGACGCGTGGTGCTTTTGATTCCGCGTGGTGCTTTTGGTTCCTGGTGGTGCATTGATACTGGAGCGAGGGACCTCGTGGCGTGCCGCAGAGCGAGTCGCATCGAGGCCTGGCGTAGCGCATGAGCGAGGCGGACTGAGGGGGCCGCGTTGGACGACGGACGCACCACTACTGACAGATAGGGCCGCACCCCACATTTCACAAATACATAACGAACGTTTTATTTTCCTTAATTCATTTTCCCTTGTCTCGTATCCGAAATCAGTGTGTGGGGACGTCCCGATTTGGACATATATTACCGGCGCGTATTTTCCTGTCCCGCTATCTTTGTAAATAAATCCTTGTATTATTTTCTGTATATACCTGAATGCAGTTTTCCGTGTGGTTTATTTAATTTGCAGCGGCATTGGAGACGCCCCGAGAACAGGTAAGACTGCAGGGGTCTTGCGCCGCCACTCCACCCTGCGCAATTTTGTATAGCTTTCTGTCTTTGAGTCCACCATTGAGTTTTCGCCTCGAGAGCTAAGGCCTTCGCAATCGGCTTCCGTGACCGCCTGATTTTCATCAGAGGCGGCCGCATGACAATACTAATGATATTAATTTGAGATCCCTTCCCACAGGTGAAATGGGGTAATTAACCAAATACCAAGTATGTCCGTGGGTGCATGTATATATATATATAATTATATATATTATATTCAAAGTCAAGCCTCATGGAAGGACAAATAATGGGTGTGGGGAGGAATGAGGGGTTGCATGGAATTTGACACGATATAGAAGCAAGCTCTCAGAAAGGAAAAACTGGAACTTTGTAAGGAGTTTGGCTTCGGCTATTGATTATATTTTGGGATGAAATGATGTATTTGATGTACAATAGACCCACTCCCTATAGTGGGGTGGCTAAAGTCCAAATTTAAGTGATATCGTGACACACTGGCCCAAAGGACCAAATTTGGCACAGTTCTACTTTAGGACCATACAAAACTTTTGAGAGGGGGCTGCCCGATTTTCGAGCCCCAGGTCAAGGTCAGGTCAGGGTCAAATGTCAAATTATGTGTCTGTCATGTTTTTGCAATATCCAGCTTATAGATAACCTCAAAAACTTGGTCTTAGTCACATAACCAACATATTTAGTCAATGAATCCATTACTATTATGGGAAGTTCCACCAGGTGACGGCCATATAGGCTCAAAGCCACAACTCGAGAGAAACGAGGGAAAGGATTACGTAGAAAGGTATCCCGCAATACGAAGTTACCAAGTAACTTCGCTGGCTTTCTACAGGGTCCTACCAACAAGGAGGAGCTTTTCGCACTGCTGACGGAGGACGTAGTCAAACGCGACTATCCGCTTACCAAACAGGTTTACATTACATCTGGTCCACGAGTCCAATCGAATCAGGCTAACATCACAATGGGAGAGAGTGATCACGAAGAAACAGACAGTAGAATATGTCTTCATGTAAACGATGCCCTAAGGGAAGGGGCGACTACTGTTCTCATCAGAACCGTAGACACAGACGTGATTGTGATTCTGGTGGGAGTGTTTCATGATCTTGTGCAGCACCATCCAGGTATGCAACTATGGGTTGGCTTTGGTACTGGTCAACACTTCCGCTATTACCATGTCAACTCAATCTGCCAGGAACTTGGGGAAGACAAAGCTCGTGCTCTGACGTTTTTCCATGCATTCTCTGGCTCTGATGTAACATCCCAATTCAGTGGTAAAGGCAAAAAGTCAGCTTGGAAGGCATGGAAAGCTTACCCGACAGCCACAGAAGGATTCACCATTACGTCCCTGACTGCGTTTGTTCCACATGTGATTACATCTCCAGCATTCAATGTGATCGAGCGGTTTACCTGTATCATGTACGACAACACAACCCCACATGTCAATGTGAATGACCTTCGACAGGAGCTATTCCCAAGGAGAGTGAAGATGATGGAGAAGCTTCCTCCAACTCAGAACGCACTGCTCCAGCATGTAAATCGATGCCTGTACCAAGCCAGCATTTGGAGAGAGAGTCTGAAGCCCATCCTAGCTGCACCAAATCCAGATGGCTTTGGGTGGACCAAAGCAGATACCGGGTGGCGTCCAACCTGGACAACCCTGTCAGCTGCTGCTCTTAGTTGTAGAGAACTACTCAAGTGCGGATGTAAGGCGACACCCACTTGTTCAAAGAATTGCATGTGCAGGAACGCAGGACTGCCATGCACAGGACTGTGTCTCTGTCGCGGAAATTGTGAAGCATAAGTCATGCAGGCCGCGACCTCCTCTGTACTGGCCAATCCAGTATCCTCCCTCAGCGTATCGATGTACGTCAAAAACACCGATGCAAAAATGACCAACACATAATTTGACCTTTGACCTTCACCTGACCTTGAAATACAATATGGCAGCACCTGAGGATATTTTCCATAATACAAATGGATTCCTTGTCCTTAAAAATGATTATTTAGAGTTTAGACACTGAGATAATGTTTCTATGACAGCTATGAGCTGGATATGGCAAAAACATGACAAACACATAATTTGACCTTTGACCTTGACCTGACCTTGACCTGGGCCTCGAAAATCGGGCAGCCCCCTCTCAAAAGTTTTGTATGGTCCTAAAGTATAACTGTGCCAAATTTAGTGCTTTGGGCCAGCGTGTCACGATCATTTCCATAAGCCACTCCACTACTATGGGAGCGACAGGCAAGGTCATGTTATTATCCTCTCTGGGGTATATAGATTACAGTAGATCTATAGGCTCTGGTCCATTGGTCTGTGGTGGACGTGATAAGCATAGAATTCCTCAAGGATGTCGGGATTCCTCCAAATTTTTCAGTTTTGTGTTAAACAGCAGCAGCGACGGTTTAAAAAGGTTATCATACATGTGTGTGGTTTATAATATTTTTTACTTCTGCTAGGCTTTACCTACGATAGGCCAAGATAATCTCTTTATACACGTTAACATAACAGTTGGCCAAAGAAGAAAAACTCCTTATGGAGAGGGGATATTATGAGTCCCCTACCAGTTTCACCAGAAGGGGTTATAGGTTTGCTCTCCATCTGTCTGTCTGTCCATCCCAGCTGTGGTTTTGCAGACCTGCCACCCTTCCATATTGAACTGAAACATATTGAACATATTCAACTTTAACATATTCAACTGAAACTTGGTGCATGGCTTTATTTTGACAAGTTACAGAACAAGTTTGGTTTTGGCACGTTTCCCCAATTTTCCACAGTTATGTACTTTATGGACATAGAGAACATCACATATTATACATGGGTCAGTTTTCGTTTTCAGCTGCCCTGACTCCACCCCACTGCTTTACACCCATTGGCTGGACAGCTGGTCTGACTCCACCCCAATTAAAATCATGTGCCACCATTCCATGAAGCAGCACAGATTGGCAGGCCTTAGGCTTTAGTCCTGGGTGACAGTCCATGGCCCAGTGTAATTGGAATGATTCCAGGTATTTAACCACGATGTATTTATATATTCTCATAAGCTGTATGCATGTTTGTGCTTCAGGTATGCGTATGTCCATCAGGTTATTTTTTATTATTGCCAGCACAGAAAGCGGCATTATACACTGGCCAAATTAAGGCATGATTACTCGGTAGGGGACATGTATTGCAAAGCATTTCTCCCTTTTGTTAGTATTAATATTGGTTTGCAACAACATTAATATTGTGTTCTTATAATGAGTTCTTATCATTATACACACAGAAATTACCTTTGTTATGAGAAGCGGCCTTGGAAAAATGCCAAAATTTGGCAACTTAACACGGATTTCGCCGAAGGTGGGAAATCCTCTTTGAGAGGAGGGAGGGGAAATGAAGTCACTACAACCTCCATCGTGCGACCTTTAGTTCTCCTGTCAAGTTTGGTTGCGATTGGATAAGTAACGATCGAATGTATCGCAGTCTTAGACACCAAATTGAGTATTTTGGTATGATTCGTTGGCAATGTTCCACATCCACAGGCAGAACATCCCCATCCAGGGCACCCTTATCATGGAACATTCCGCACAGCATTCCTACCAGACAACCCTGAGGGAGGCCATGTCCTGGGGTTGCTTCAGAGGGCTTTTAAACAGCGGCTCGTTTTCACCATTGGTACTTCCCGTACAACCGGCATGGACGACGTCGTCACTTGGAATGACATCTATCTATAATTCCAGCAATCTCTGTGTGTGTGTGTGTGTGACTGTGTGTGTGTGTGTGTGTATGTGTGTATGTCTGTGTGTTTGTCTGTGACCGCTGTTTCTCGACAACTACCGGTCCGATATACTTGAAACTTGCCAGGTATATTGCTGGGGACCCGAGGATGTGCCTTTTCAAGGTTTCATATGTTACCGTTAAGTAGTTACCGAGCTATGTCCAAAAAACGATTCAACCAATCAGAGAGCAGCGAGCTATCACGTGTGCCGAACGTGGCGAACAGACTCTGCCTCGGACGGCACATTTGAGAGCGTATTCATTTATTTCACGTTGGAAAACTATGTTGCCGTTAAACTATGTTTTAAAACTAATTAAAACTAATTTGCGATTCATCGTAACTGCGATTTGCGACCTTCCGGACAGTGAAGACTTCACTTCCGGCAGCCAATCACAGAACGCTTTGTTGCGTAGGCGTGGCCGATGTGAGCGAGCGGAGCCGAGCGCGTGCGCCATTACGGTTCGTAATTCGATTTCTTCCGGAGAAAATAATAATTTCTCGATTTCTTATGCGCATTATTTCTCCCAATTCAGTCAGAGCGAAGGGCGGAAGCGAAGAGCGTTGTTTTTTTTGTTTACGGGCGTACGGGCGTACGGGCGGGGTAGAGCGTACGGGTAGCGTTTTTTTTTTTTTTGGCAAGGAACGGGCACCCACGTACGGGCAATGCCCTAGTTCATCACAAAACCAGCATTCACGGTGGACCAATGCTGTAAGATTCCAAATCAGCATCTTTGGAATGCATTGTCGAGTTTTATTTTTTTAACGATGCCTAAATATATGACCTGTATTAGATAGATTATAGCTGGTAGTGAGGCACGGTAGCTCCAGAGATTATACACACAGAAATAAATTTGGAGATATGCATGCCAGTCCTTGTGGGGGAACAAAGTGAGAATTGAATATTTCCTGCAGAGCGACAGGGTGATGTTGTAGAATGATGTTACTTTAAGACTTGTACGCTTGAAGTTTCTTAATGAAGGCAGCGCATGGTGGAGAGTGTGGGCCACCAAGTTTGATTGGTTCTTACGATTATCAGACACTGAAGAAAGTTTAGTGTCACAGGATGATATCTCACTCCCGGAAAACAGCTCTTGACATTTTTCTTTGAAGGATGTGATAATAATCTGGGTGAGTTTACTTTCTATTGCTGGGCCTTTCTTTGGATTACATAAAATAGTTTGCATCTCGCCACAAGACTACCTGTACTCTTACAGCTGGTATAGATGTTGATTGTGGACACCCTCCCAACAAAGTACCAAAACTTACTGTTTCACTTGTTCAGAAATGATAAAAGGTGACATCTTATTACTGATGTCAGTGAAATAGATTGCAGATGTCATACTGGTATTTCAGACACCACTACCTGCACTTTTGAAGATGATTGCTAGCAATTCTACGATCTCTAGTGTAGAAGGGTGGGGAAGGAGGTAGGCATTCTTATGTACAGTACACCTTTGTGGTGTGATTAAACCGATTGACAGAATTGCTTGTATTGCATATAATTCATTCTGTATTTAACTTACAATGTGAATTGGCTCTGTTTTGCAGTTACGGATATCCAGATCCAGATTACCTGAAGCGTGTGCAAGAGGAATTGAGAGCAAAGGGAATTTTTAAAGCTGCTGATGTTGCATTGCGATTGCAGGAAGATAAGTGGTTTGAAGGGCGGTAAATAACTACAAAGGATAAATTAGCACAACATTCCAAAAATACTTTCTTGATTCTAAAAAAAGATGCTTTCTTTATTATTATTTTTTACCCAAAATTAATTTAGTCACTTGTATTTTATTTATGGAGGGAAATAAATAAATAAATAAATAACAACAATCATGTGTAGCACTTGTTACCTTCACCATCTGATGTACGGACATTATGTTTTCACCCCTGTCTGTCTCTTTGTGTGCAGGATATCTCAAAAAGTTGTAGATGGATTCGGATGAAATATGGTGGGCCGGTTGGGTGGGTGATGAGGACAAAATGATTAGATTTTGGTGAAGATCCGAATGTGGATCCAGATACATAAATTTTAAAAGTGATTCAGCTTTAGGGCTAAAAACGATATTTTATATCTATATATATAAAGTAGAGTTGGCCTCTATCTATGATCTCTAAGATCTCGAGAACCCGTGGACGGATTTGCGAGCGGAAAGTACTGTTCGACTCGGGATGGTCCCAGGAATGTCACGGAGACATAAACATTTAAAAAATTTCGGGTTTTAAAATTAGCGTATTATTAGCACTAGCAGAAGAGAGAGGGATTCGAAGGGAGGGAGCGCAGCGCTTCTAGCGCTTCTGACTACAGCACACCTTAAAATTAAAAAAACTTCGGGTCTACAATCTCTAAGATCTCGAGAACCCGTGGACGGATTTGCGAGCGGAAAGTACTGTTCGACTCGGGATGGTCCCAGGAATGTCACGGAGACATAAACATTTAAAAAATTTCGGGTTTTAAAATTAGCGTTCCCCTCCCCTCCTCTTCCCCCTCCCCTCCTCCTCCCACTCCCGTGCAAAGCCGGGTACCTCTGCTAGTATATATATATATATATATATATATATATATATATATATATATATATGTATATATATATGTATATATATATGTATATATATATGTATATATATATATATGTATATATATATATGTATATATATATATATGTATATATATATATGTATATATATATATATATATATATATATATATATATATATATATATATATATATATATATATATGTATATATATATATATATATATTGTTACGGACACGACTTAGATGTTATGATGGGCCGAGCGGAATGGCCGCCGTGTTCGCACAAGTTACCCGATTATACTCGAACGTTGGCCGAGTCGCGCTACGCTAGATCAATTGAGGAAAGGACACAGCGGCTGGGTTAAAATGACACGACACCAGGGGTACGGTTCTCAAGACCTCCGGAGGAGGTTATAATATTGCGGAAGGTTAGATTACAAGGATGAGAGAGACAGCATAGAAAGATAGGCACTTAGACACACTTATCTTATTCCCGACAGACCACAGATAAACGGGACAAAACTGACTCACACGGGGATTGATGGCAAGGAGGGGCAGGTATTCGATGGCTCAAGGTGCACCTTGGCTCAGGGGCAAATCGACCCGGTCCGGTCCAAAGATGCGGGGAGGTCGCTCAGCGCTCGGAGGTCGCGACTTGTCTTTCCAAGCTGGGGGCGCATCTGACGTCACGTCCGGTCAGTCGCTGCGTATATCCGGCGGGGAGTGACACGCCCTCGGCTCGTTAGCTCCGCCCCAGATGGAATCGGCCCGCCGCTTCTTATTGGCTGCGGGGGGTTACCGGGCTCCGCCCTTGACGAGGAGCTGACAGCCAGCCCCTTCGTGGTAACCCCGTAACCTGGAGCACATGGGCCATGGCGGCTAACCGAGCCGGAGTGAGGACGCCCACTCCCCGCACCGCGGCCGCGCCGCCCCCGCTGTGGTTGTAGTTGTTGTTGTTCCTTGAGATGATGGGTGGATGCGGAGATGATGTTGGGGGGAGGTATTGGGAGGTCCTAAACTCACTACTGGTGCCATACAATCACATTCTGGTGCAACGAAGAGTCAGAATTAATGGAAACGAGTCCTTAACTGACATAGACTAAGAATAACTAGCAAGATGTCCGAAAGTTGTCTACGTGGGATGCGGTGGACCTGGGCACGACATTTAATGGGGGAAGAAGGGGAAGGTCGGTTCTACAGAGTGTTGTTTACAGACAATGGGACTAGGGAATGGGGGATTGGGGATAGTTGGGGAGTATTGGGGAAATAGGGGAATATTTACAAGCGGATATGGAGGCCAAATCCCATATCCGCAACATTGCACCCTTCTCTACCCTCGGGGCGTCCCGACCCGATAAATTTTTACCTATTTTAGTGTGGCACTCAGATGTAGTTCCCTCTACTATTAACTCTACCCTGAGTGCGACAGTTTTACAGATATTCACAAATGAGTAAATATGTCCCCCTGCGACGTTGCACCCTTCTCCTCACAGAAACACACCCACAGGATAACCGAATCGCGGAAAGAATTCGCCAACTAAACATACAGCCGGTAGGGAGCATTATTTACACAAGACTACGCTGTTATTTACACTACGATCCAGGACCTGTTTTTGGAGGAACACATGCAGATGTTATGCATAGAGAGAGCACGCATGCCAGCATCGATACACCAACCCACGAGTGCTCTGTGGCCTTACGGCCTTTAATAATGTGCAGAGCACCCCTTCCAAGCACCAAAAGCACCACCCCATCACACAGTCAGCACCATCCGGTGCACCAATAAAGTGTCTATAAATCATGGTGTGGTGTCGCAGCCGGCCGATGTTCTGCCGCTGGTCTTGCCTTCGTGTGGTGCACTTGGTGTTCTGGCTTCTTTAAAAATAAAGAAAGGCGCCAACCGCGTCCATTTCTTTATTGTGGCCGTCAGGGGGCCAACTATTAGTGGTTCACCTGTATGGCATAGGTGCCACGTTGACCCAGAGGTCCATCAATGGGTGGTGCTTGGCCGCAAAAGAACTGCGGTCCATTGTGGGTGGCCACCAAAATTGCGGTCCATATGGTGTATCGATCCAGGCAGCAAGCAGCGAAAGTGCAGGCCCACAACTGCGGAGCCAGCACCTCTCTCTCCTCTCTCTCTGCCCCAAAGCCAGATCCTCGGAGGTGGGAGACAAAAGAAGCAGACAAGTGAGTAAGGCGGTAAGGGCGCAAAAGTGCACACAATGTAAGGTAATGCACACTGGGGGCACATGGGAACCAGGTGAGACAGGTACGTTCCTACCGTACGCCCCCCCCACCAGGTAACCTACATGGCCCCTCCCTTACCCCTTACTGTATCCACAAAACACAACACTACCCATAAACATCTACTTTACACATCAACAACGTCCCTACTGTCTTCCCCGTTCCTCCCATAAACCAAATTCGTCTTCTCTCCCTCCTAACCAATCAAATTTGCCATTTTCAACTCTCATCAAAATTTGCCATCTCCAACTCAACATCATAATTTGCCATCACCAATTCATCATCAGTCCCTCCTAAGGAGGGAGAGATGGAATCACCCCAATGTCTCATCCACGTCGTGATGCGTCTCACAAATCCAACAGCAATCCTTACTTCCTGCAACACAAAACAAAGAAAACACAGGTGTGGAGTCATCATCATCACCACAGGTAAGTGGCTGCGTATGGTGCGACAGGTTCATCAATCCTAACTATTTCCTAAATGACTTTAACAACTTTACATTACCCGGGGTCTTTCTCCTGCCAAACCATTGGCCCTCTTACACTATGGGTTCTAAAAACCAATTCCCATTGACCAAACTGTGGTGCCCCTCAATTTGGGGTCTCACTCCCCCGATTCATCTCTCGGTGCCCTCGCACAATTTCTGGGCTGCGACGTGTAGCTCTCCTAGCCGGTCTACCCACCTGCACACCTCCACCACTGCAGTTGCCTCCGAGCTTACCTGCTCCTTACCCTAACCTAACTACCTGGGGAAGGCCCTCTGGCGCTCTCCCCACTCGGTGCCCTCTCTGGCACTGGGCTACCCGGGTCCGTCCTCTGGATCCTCGGGCCCCACTGACACTAACGGCTCCCAGAGCCCACCTGCGGCCTCACCTGGCCGACATCCTCACAGTGGTGGAGTGCCCAACCAACTACACACACTAACAGGCTACACGCCCAGCCATTTCCACAACACTAATGCACCCATCCGCAATACCATTCTGCAACCGCACCACAAATGCCAATATCCAACCACAATTTACCTATACCCTCTACCTAACACTTACACTACCCGCCCCGGGTACTCGTGAAAGGGGTCCACTCTTCCCCCATCCACACCTTCGCACCATGCACACCACCCCGTACCACTTACTCCAACTCTCTCCACACCACTCATTCTCTGCTCCATATATTCCACACACCTGGTGCCACCTGCACCCTTCTCTCCCCAAGCGCTTCCGCGCTGATCCACAACACTCACTACTCATCCACTGCTCCACACACCTGTCCAGTTGCACACCTGTGCAATCACACCTGTTCAATCCTCACACAGCATCATCTCATCTAACTACTCCCCTCTGAAACTTGCGCTTCCCAGTCGTCCCTTTAAACTATTGCGCTCCCTCGTCATTATCATCCACACTTATCTACCTGCGTCCCCACTACAGGTATCAGTCACTAACTAAACTTAACGTCACCTAATGTCATCTTCGCTAGATCCCTACCAATATCCTAACCCACCCGGGCTAGTTTTCACTGCCATACACCCCATAAGCTATTGCTCCTTTGCCCCCACCATGGGAAGGGTGGCAGGGATGCCACCCTTACCCACCGGGCCCATCGCTCATCAATCCCCCAGTCCTCTGGCACTAATAAGCCCCCCTTATTCAGAGGTACTGGGTCCCGCCTCGGCATCTAAAGCCGAGGCAATCCACGGGGGCGCCTGCTCGCCGGTGTAAGGTCTTATCCGGTCGGCGTGGACGATCCGAGGGAGGGCTCGTGGCCCCATTTTGATCTTAATGACCACGTCACAGATTTGCGACAGGACGACTCCTGGGCCTTGCCAGGGGGAGGTGAGCTTTGGGCACCTTCCCTTCCGCCTCCGGGGATTAAAGAACCAAATCTTCATCCCCGGAGCGTGTTGACTCCCCTGGCTCCGGTCGTCGTACCTGCGCTTCATCTTTTCCCCCGCCAGATGGAGTTGGCGGCGGGCGAAGGCATGGACTAGCTCCATGCCTTCCTCTAGGTGACGTGCGTACCCCTCCCTCGGCGGGTTAACCACTGTGTCTGGCACGGGACCGCATAGCAAGTCGGCGGGAGCCCGTAACTCCCGCCCATACATAAGCAACGCTGGACTGCATGCGGTGGCCCCGTGCTGGCTGGTTCGGTAGGCCATAAGCAAATAAGGGAGATGTTCGTCCCAGTCATCCTGACGGGTGGCGGTGAACAGTGCCAGTTGTTGGATTAGAGTTCGGTTAAATCTTTCCACCATCCCGTCAGATTGAGGTCTTAAAGGCGTTGTTCTGGTTTTCCGAATTGACAGGAGACTGCACACATCTTTTAGCAATTTGCTCTCAAAATTTCGTCCCTGGTCGGTGTGCAACTCCTGTGGAATCCCATGCCGGCACACAAATCCTTCCACGAAGGCCTGCGCTACCACCCCTGCTTCTTGGTTGGGGAGGGCGTAGGCCTCCGGCCACTTGGTGAAGTAGTCCATCACAACGAGGATGTACTTATTACCTAGGCGGGTGCGGGGTAGTGGGCCTAGGATATCCATGGCCACCCGCTCTAGGGGGGCCCCCCACCTGGTGCAATTGAAGGGGGGCTCTCATCCTCCGTGCTGGTCCCTTTTTGGCAGTACAGGCGTCGCATCTCCGACACCAGTCCTGTATGTCGCGCCCCATATTCACCCAATAAAACCTCCGGCGTACCCACGATATTGTCTTTGTCCTGCCCAAATGGCCGCCGGAGCGGGTACCATGCACCTGTTGCAATATGACGTTCTTGAATTTGTCAGGGACTATCACCAGCCAGGAAGTTCTATCAGAGGGAACCTCCACCCACTTGCGATACAAGATGTTATCCTTCAATTCCAGGGTCTGCCACTGAGCCCAATATGCCTTTGTTTGTGCCCCGAGGGGGGTGACCTCTTCCCCCTTTGGTCTTTGCCCCAATTTGACCCAATTGAACACTGGCCCCAGGACAGGATCCTCCTGCTGGGCCGTGCTCCATGCCAAAGTTCCGAATTCCTCATCTGCGGTTAGTGGCAAAATTGGCCCTCTCACCCGGGTTGCCCGGACAACGAGGGTCGGGTCCGAATCGCCCAATTGTTCCCTCTCCTCGTGTCTCGCACAAAATTTGCAGTTTTCCCCCAGACAAGGACGCCGAGAGAGTGCGTCCGCATTACCATGGGCCTTCCCGACCCTATGGGCCACATCAAAATCGTACTGCTGCAACTTTTCCAACCACCTTGCAATTTGGCCCTCTGGTTCCTTGAACCGAAGGAGCCATTGCAAGGAGGAATGGTCAGTTCTCACCAAAAATTTCCGCCCGTACAAGTACGGGTGGAAATGGTTCATGGCAGCCAGCATAGCCAATAACTCTTTGCGAGTGACGCAATAATTTCTCTCGGGCCTACTTAAGGCCCGACTATAATAACCAATCACTCTCTCCACGCCCTCCTGTGTCTGAGACAAAA
Organism: Myxine glutinosa; assembly: GCF_964187855.1. Lineage (NCBI taxonomy): Eukaryota > Metazoa > Chordata > Myxini > Myxiniformes > Myxinidae > Myxine > Myxine glutinosa. The sequence continues at coordinate 152,107 of NW_027616915.1, forward strand.
CTGCGCCCAATCCTTCCTGGCTCGCATCCGTGTCCAGGGTAAATGCCCCGTTGCTAGTGGGGTACGCTAGAAGGGGTGCGGATGTCAGACACCCCTTCAATTTTTGGAAGGCCTCGTGGCACTCCCGTGTCCAATTAAATCGCGTCCCCTTCTCCGTAAGCCGGTGGAGGGGACGGGCCAACTCCGCAAATTTCGCCACAAAGCGCCGGTAGTAGGAGCAGAGTCCCAAAAATCCCCGCACCTCTTTGATGGTACGTGGTGCGGGCCACTCCTCTACCGCTTTAATTTTGTCTGGGTCCGTTTTTACCCCCTCGCGGCCGATCACGTGACCTAGATAGGCCACCTCTCTTGCAAACAAAGTGCACTTACTCGGGTTCAGCTTCAACCCTGCCTGTCTGAGGCACCCGAACACCTGGTCCAAATTAGCTACTGCCTGGGGGAACGTTTGGGCATGTACCAGGACGTCATCCAGGTACACCAGGCATGATTGCCATGGCATGCCGCCCAGTACATGCTCCATCAATCTTTCAAAGGTGGCGGGGGCGTTACACAAACCAAACGGCATCACAGTAAACTGATACAGTCCCTTACCTGTGGAAAATGCCGTTTTCTCCTTCCCTGCCCTATCCATCTCCACCTGCCAATACCCACTCTTGAGGTCCAAAGTTGAAAACCAATTTGAGCCCGCAACGGCATCGAGGGTGTCATCAATCCTTGGCAGGGGATATGAGTCCTTGAGTGTCACGTTGTTTAGCTGGCGATAGTCCACGCAGAACCGCGTGGTCCCATCCTTCTTTTTGACCAGCACAACAGGTGACATCCAAGGACTTCCCGAGGGCTCGATCACGCCTGCGTCGAGCATTTTTTCAACCTGCTCGTCAGCTTCCGCCCTCTTGCTCCAAGGGAGCCGTCGGGCGGCCTGACGAATAGGCCGGGCCTCACCGGTGTGGATCTGATGTTTCACCAGGCCCGTACGTCCAATATCCTCGGTGGACAGGGAGAAGAGGTCCAAATGGGACCCAACCAGTTTGTGTAAGGCCTCCCTCTGGGTACCTCCCAACTCTACGCTACTACGATTTACCATCTCGCAAATGGGATCGGGCCAATTCCTACTTCTTATTGAAGGCTCCCCCCGGGGTCGGCTCGGCTGGACGTTCTCGCCCCTCACTGTCGCGACTTCCTCAACTGGGGTGCAGCCAGCTACCCTCGTGCCCCTTACTATAGTGCGTGGTTCTGTACTCATATTTATTACTCGGACGGCCACTACCGGTCCGTCCGTTTTTACAAGAGTGCGGCCCACGATTAAACCCGGTATGGACTGCGCTGCCACCGGTTCGACCAGGCCGCAGGACTCCTGCCATGTTGGGCGAGCTGCCCACCGGGCCGGCACTATCACCTCGGCCCTTGGGGGGATGGTCACGGCCTCGGAAGCCCCCAGCTCCGCTCTCTCGGCCGTGCTCACTCCCCCTAACGGCAGCTCTTCTACTCCCACCTGCAGGATCCCCCGGCACAAGTCGATTTTACAACCGCTGGCAGTCAACAAATCCAACCCTATTAAACATGGGTCGCACACCTCCGCTACCCAAACATCTATCTCCCTCCTTACCGACCCTAACTTGAGGGTCACAGAACCACGCCCTATGATCGGGGCCGTTACCCCGGTAGCAAGTTGCAAACTATAATTTTGCAGGCGCTGGATCTTATCCCAGCCACCTGCGCTCGAATCAAGGACCACAGGGCTGATGATCGTGGCGCTAGCTCCTGTGTCCACTACGGCGTCTACCCCCACGCCGGCAATTTTGCATCTGATTGTCAGGCTACCGGTTCCAATTTGGCCACAATAAATGACCTGTCGCGTCAATGAGGGCTCTCCTCCATCCTCTTCTGCCGAACACCGCCCTATGTGCCCGACACCTTCTAGTTTCCCGGGGTCTGGCGGGGGGGTGTCTGGGGTCGGCTAACCCGCTCCCCCCTGGGCAGAGTTGAGGACCTCAACCGCCGGGGATCATCCCGGCGCGCGGCTCGAGAGTGCCGCACCAGGTGACCCAGACGGTTGCAGGTATAGCACCTCACCTGATAAGGTGCTTGCCTCCGGAATTCCAAATTTCCCCCCCTGTAGGTCCGAATTGGATTACCCGCTCATGGTCCACCGCGGGCCACCTCCGGGGCCGCCTGCCATGGTCCAGGTCCCGCCAGGCGCTGGTCCACCAGCCTCCGGACCATGCCCGCCAGGTCAGGACCCACGTCGGGGGCGGGCCCCCTAAGGGGTCCGCCCTCCATCGGGGGTCCCACCTGGCGGACCGCCATTGCGAGACGCTCGCCCCCCCGGGCCAGGGGCCTCGCTGCTTCCCAACGGGCCGCAGCGTCAGCCGCCTGGCTCAGAGTCTGTTGGCGCCACATGGCGAGCTGTTGCCGGAGCTCAATATCCGGGAGGGCCTGCATAAAATGGTCCAGCGTCAGGCTTTCCCGGGAATCCGCTGCCATGCTAGCATGTGTGATCCCCACTGCGCGGCGAATGTCGTGGGCAAGCTCCCCGATGGCTTCCTGGGGCTTGCGCTTTCGCAGCGCGAGCTGAGCTTTAACAAGCTCGCTCTGCTGTTCAATGCCGAATCGATTAATTAGGGCGTCGCGGAGGGCTTGCAGGGTGAGAGCACCCGATGGTAATGCCGTCAGCACCTCCGCCGCCGCGCCGCGCAATGCGGCCACCAGGTGTACTCCACCTTCGTCCTCGCCCCAACCGTTGCCCTTACACACACAGTCGAACTGCGCCAGGTACGCGCGTAGATCACTCTTGCCGTCATACGGCGCGAGTGGGACCTTGTGGGACCACCTCGTATGCGAGTCGTTGCCCGCCTGCCGGACCCCGTGCGTCGCCCCTTGCGGGGTCAGCGCGGGGCCGAACCGGCCGGGCCCCCACAGTACATTACCCCCAAGGGGCTCTCGTGCCTCCCCGGTCCCTCCAACAACTACCCCTGTTGGTGTCGATGCATGGGTCACACCTCCGCAACCCGCTACCCATTCCATACCACCACAACCTTGCTCACCCACACCTCGCACCTCTCGTTCCATACCCTCCGGACCAGCCATACACCTCACTCTTGGCCTCTCACGAACATCCGGGTCTATCTCGACCCCCAAGCTTATTAAATCACCTGGCGCATCATACGCACGACCATATTGGTCACCACTTACACCGGGTCCTCTTTCTCTTCGCTTCTCCTCCATCACCTGCGAATCCCTCATCCGGTTAATGAGCACATCATCACGATCCGAACACAGACTTTCGTCCAATTCTTTTACTTCCTCCTTTATCTCTTTCTTATCCTCTCTCCGTCGCTTTTTAATTTCGCTCACCCCTTCTTCCACTTCTTCTAATTTCTGCTTCACCTCCTTCATCTCCTCGTGCGCCCCTTTAAGTTCTTCCTCTAACTCCACTTTATTTTTTTCGATGTGCTCCCGCACCTCCCGCTCTTTAACCTCCATCACCTCTACCACCTTGTCCATTTTCCTCGTCAGGTCCTCATGTACCGTCTTACACTCTTTTTTAATTACCCCTACGTCCTTTTTCATCTCCTTCTGTGTCGATTTTAAACCCTCTATTACCGCTGTGTTCTTCTTTACCTGGTCCCCCAACTCCTTTTGTCCCACTGTCAGTTGTTCTACTCCCAGCGTCAACTCCTCTATACCCCCTTGCAATTTTACAGTCCCCTTTCTCACCTCCTTCTCCATGCGCTCCTTACAGTGCCTCACCTCCTCGCGCACTCCTCCGACCTCCTCACTCACACCTCTTCTGATCTCCTCTCCCATCACTTGCATCTCCTGCCCAGATGCCACCCTCATCTGCTCCATTTCCTCCCTGTGAGCATCCAGTTTGGTTTCTACCCCCATTCTGACCCCCTCTATCTGCTGCCCCATTTGTTTAACTTCCCTTTCCGCTTGGTCCCTCATGTCCCTCAATTTGCCTTCCATCCTGTTTTCTAACCCCTCTAACCCCTTTTGCATCCCTTCCATTTGATTCTCTTGAGCGGTCATTCTGTTTTCTACCCCCATTAACCCATTTTTCACCTCTTTTATTCCGTTGTCTAACCCCTCACCGGTACCCCTCGCTTCGTCCCTCATTGCCCCCATTTGGCCCTCCAATCGCTCACCCTGAGCATCCATCCGGTTCCCCATTACCCCCATTTGGTTTCCCATTACCCCCATTTGGCCCTCCAATCGCTCACTCAATCGCTCAATTTGGCGCCCCATACTCATCTGTACAGCTGCCTGTAGCTGCGCAATGAGGGCCTGCATGTCAATCGGCTGCATGTTAAAGCCCGTTGATACAGCGGGCTCGGCTACCGCGCGCTCTTGCGGGGCGCCATTTTGCGCGCCCGCAACGTCGGGCGCAACGACGCTATTTTGTGCGTCTGCTACCCTCACTGCTTCGCTCTCCTCTTGTCCCTCATTTTGGTCCTGGATCGACCCTGCCTCACTCTCCTCTACCGGACCCCAGCCGACTTGGTCTGCCATAGCGCGACTTTCAAAATTCGGGTTTTTATATTTTGTAAAACACAATCAAATTTCGCCGTTATAATTTCGAGCGCGTAAAACGCGCTCCGGATCGAATCTCACTCCTCGACACCAATTGTTACCCTAATGGTACAATTGGTGTTCCAAAATTTGGGCTAAATGAATTTAGTCCCAGGTCCGAATCCGACACTCCTGACACCAATTGTTACGGACACGACTTAGATGTTATGATGGGCCGAGCGGAATGGCCGCCGTGTTCGCACAAGTTACCCGATTATACTCGAACGTTGGCCGAGTCGCGCTACGCTAGATCAATTGAGGAAAGGACACAGCGGCTGGGTTAAAATGACACGACACCAGGGGTACGGTTCTCAAGACCTCCGGAGGAGGTTATAATATTGCGGAAGGTTAGATTACAAGGATGAGAGAGACAGCATAGAAAGATAGGCACTTAGACACACTTATCTTATTCCCGACAGACCACAGATAAACGGGACAAAACTGACTCACACGGGGATTGATGGCAAGGAGGGGCAGGTATTCGATGGCTCAAGGTGCACCTTGGCTCAGGGGCAAATCGACCCGGTCCGGTCCAAAGATGCGGGGAGGTCGCTCAGCGCTCGGAGGTCGCGACTTGTCTTTCCAAGCTGGGGGCGCATCTGACGTCACGTCCGGTCAGTCGCTGCGTATATCCGGCGGGGAGTGACACGCCCTCGGCTCGTTAGCTCCGCCCCAGATGGAATCGGCCCGCCGCTTCTTATTGGCTGCGGGGGGTTACCGGGCTCCGCCCTTGACGAGGAGCTGACAGCCAGCCCCTTCGTGGTAACCCCGTAACCTGGAGCACATGGGCCATGGCGGCTAACCGAGCCGGAGTGAGGACGCCCACTCCCCGCACCGCGGCCGCGCCGCCCCCGCTGTGGTTGAGGTTGTTGTTGTTCCTTGAGATGATGGGAGGATGCGGAGATGAGGTTGGGGGGAGGTATTGGGAGGTCCTAAACTCACTACTGGTGCCATACAATCACATTCTGGGGCAACGAAGAGTCAGAATTAATGGAAACGAGTCCTTAACTGACATAGACTAAGAATAACTAGCAAGATGTCCGAAAGTTGTCTACGTGGGATGCGGTGGACCTGGGCACGACATTTAATGGGGGAAGAAGGGGAAGGTCGGTTCTACAGAGTGTTGTTTACAGACAATGGGACTAGGGAATGGGGGATTGGGGATAGTTGGGGAGTATTGGGGAAATAGGGGAATATTTACAAGCGGATATGGAGGCCAAATCCCATATCCGCAACAATATATATATATATATATATATATATATATATATATATATATATATATATATATATATATATATATACTGTATATATATATATATATATATATATATATATATGTTGGAACCCATCTGTGGATCGGTCCCATCGGCCGATGGGTCTGACCCATCTGTGGATGCACGAGAAATGACAATGCAGACCCATCGGCCGATGGGTCTGCGCCATCTGCGGATGTGTTGTTCACCTTGAAGGAATGTGTTGACAGAATGGTGCTCTTCAATCAGGTACACAGTCATTGGAATTACATGTGGTAGGAATTTAACAGAGATGATTTTTAAATGTTTAACAGATTAAACCACATGTCAGGGACTGCTTTATAAACATTTATGACATCAATTGCTTATTTTTAGGTTCAAATAAACATACTCATCCACCATTGATGCATAGGAAACACAGATGGGTTCACCTTCAAGGTGAACAACACATCCGCAGATGGCGCAGACCCATCGGCCGATGGGACCGATCCACAGATGGGTTCCAACATATATACTGAAACGCAAAAGAAACTTACCACCTTTGAAACCTTTAAATATCAACAATAACACTGCGTGTAGTAAATGTGTGAACTTATTTGTGGACAATAGTGTCCTCACTGTCAGACAAAACGGTCACGGATGGTCACTTGAACCTTCAATGGTCACTTCATAGCACAGCTGTTGAACAGCCGTTTTGACTGTCAGTGATTAGCCAAGGGGTACGGGATGATTTTAATGAGCTGCACGTGATGTCTTGATATTGGCTTTAAAAAGGCCAGTGCAAAATGGGCATTTCAATCAACATGCCACGATTGTCGAGGGATAAACGGCAGCGTGCCCTGGGCATGCTGCAAGGCGGACTGAGCTGAGGCCGCCATATCAGGCCGGTACAGGACGCCACTGGTGGTTGTGGATGGGAATCTCAACACCCAGCGGTATGTGGATAACATCCTGCGAACTGAGCTACCGTGAGGTGGCACGTCGCCTTGGCTGTTCACACCAGACGATATCGGCCCTGGTGGACAGAGACACCCTCCACAACTCTGCAGATGACAGACCTCGATCAGGGAGGCCAAGAGTCACCACTGCAAGGCAGGACAGGCAGATGGTCCGAAGTCACCTGCGGGATCGATTCCGTCCAGCATTCCGCACTGCGGCAGAAACTCCGGGGCATGCAAACCATGGATCTCCAATGATACTGCACAAAGACGACTGCATGACTATGGTCTGACTGCCAGAAGACCATACAGAGGCCCCGTGATGATGGCTGCCCATCGCCGCAACCGACAGAGATGGTGCCAGCAGCATCAGCCGTGGACCTTGGCGCAGTGGAACGAGGTCGCTTTCAGCGATGAGTCAAGGTTCTGTGTGGACAGTCCTGATGGGCGTGAGCGTGTCTGGAGAAGAACTGGCGAGCGATATGCCGATTGTTGCGTGCTTCAAGCCAACAGGTGGGGTGGCCCAAGTGTGATGGTGTGGGCCGCCATATCAGGCCGGTACAGGACGCCACTGGTGGTTGTGGATGGGAATCTCAACACCCAGCGGTATGTGGATAACATCCTGCGACCTCATCTGCTGCCATTCCTGCTAGACCACCCAGAACTGAGAACCCTTCAGCATGACAACGCTCGTCCCCATGCTGCTCGCTTTACCACTGCATTTCTCCAAGGCGAGAACATCAACACCATGCAGTGGCCTGCGTTCTCCCCTGACCTGAATCCCATAGAGCACCTGTGGGATGAGCTTGGGAGACGCGTAGTTGGCAGGGCCAGGACATGGGCAGAGCTGCTTCAGACATTGAGGACTGAGTGGGACAGAATCCAGCAGCAATCCATCCAAAGACTGGTAGGCAGTATACGCCGACGATGCACTGCCTGTATCCAAAACAATGGTGGCCACACACGCTATTGAAAGGGGACTGACATTGCACCCTGTGCTGTTCTGTACTGTAGAACAAACTGATGAGATGGTGTATCTTGGTCAAAAACTTGACATGTCATCAATAAAATGCCAATGTTTCAATTATCAATTGTTGGTTTGTTTTATTTTGAACTGTTACAATTTTATTACATTTCAAACAAGTGATGTTTCTTTTGCGTTTTCGGTCTTTTTGAAGTTGGTCAAAATGGTCAAATGTTTTGGTCAAAATGCCCATTTTGCACTGGCCTTTTTAAAGCCAATATCAAGACATCACGTGCAGCTCATTAAAATCATCCCGTACCCCGTGGCTAATCACTGACAGTCAAAACGGCTGTTCAACAGCTGTGCTATGAAGTGACCATTGAAGGTTCAAGTGACCATCCATGACCGTTTTGTCTGACAGTGAGGACACTATTGTCCACAAATAAGTTCACACATTTACTACACGCAGTGTTATTGTTGATATTTAAAGGTTTCAAAGGTGGTAAGTTTCTTTTGCGTTTCAGTATATATATATATATATATATATATATAAGCAAAGATTTGCGGTTGGGAGTATATCCAAATGACTCCATGGTAAGATCTCCAACCTTTAATTGAACAAACAATGACTCAACGTTTCGATTAACAACATGTGAAGCCACACGCCTCCGTTAATCTTCCTCAAGAGTGATAAAATCATCTCAACATCCCCTTACATGCACAGTGGCGTGGTATATGCAAAGTGGGGTGGGCAATGCTGGACAGCCAATGAAACCGTATCACACCGCTCTCGTGAACAGAGACGTTACCGACCAAATTCAAAAATCAACCGCATATTAACAGTTCAAAATAATCCTGTAAGCAATGCTGGATTATAACGCAAGTGTTGAGAAAATCCGGAACAATCATTACATTTAATCAAAAGTTAAACTTGCAAACAATTAAATTGTAAATTAAATTAAAACTGTAAATATATTAAAGCCAAAAATTTTTAAGACAAAATAAAATTGTCACATTATCAAGATCATCACATGTGGCCCTATGCGGTAAAGGTGAATGCGGGAAGGAGGTTGGTTTTAGGGGGGATAAAATGGGGGGGGGAACCAGAGGGGGTTGGAAGTGGATGGGGGGGGGGTGTGGGAGAGGGGTGGTTTGGAGGGATTGGAGGTGGGAGGGGGCAATTGTCCGAATAAAAACCTTGTGTGATATATTATGTGGACTCGTTGTTCAAAGTACGGAATGCCTGGATCTTCCGAATCTGGATCTTCACCAAAATCTAATCATTTCATCCTTGTCACATACGCTACCTCTCTGCCAGGTTTCGTCCGAATCCGGCCACAACGTTTTTTGAGATACTTGTTCACAAACAGACAGACAGACAGAGGTGAAAACATAACCTCCATCAACCTTTGGTCGCGGAGGTAATAATATTTCCCCGTCTCCCTCACCTCTTTTTGTCTGTTAGTTGCCGGTTAGTTTGTTCCTTTCCTGTTTAGTCCCCGCTTTTCCCCTTCCCATTCTAGCTGTGTTACATTCAGTTTGTCTACAAAATTGTACATACTTTTCTGCAAGTGCATGATGGTCTGTGGACCAATATACAATATAATCAATGTAGATTTTTTAAAAATAGGGGCAATACCCCCATGGCACTCACCTGGTAGAATAAGACAGTATTCTACACTGACTAAAGGTATTTTAAACAGTATCACAGTATTTTAAGCCAATTTCAATGGTTGCTTGGAGACAGGGCAGCATGTACAATCATATACTAAAGTAATCATAAGACTTTAAACAAGCAAACAAAAAAAATACCTATTTTAGGGGGTTAACCCTCCCTCCCCTCCTTCCCTCCATGACTACCTTAGGGCCTGATTTTTTTTTTTAATTCCGTGAACAAGCTTTGATACATCACGGGTGATGAAGGTTGTGATCAAGTTTCATCGAAATAGTATGTGTAGTTTCAGAGGAAAAAGCAAATTCCTATTTTAGGGGATGGAGGGGTCAAACTTGGATCCACTTTGATCACGGTAGTCCCCCGAAGACCTCGACAAACTTGAGTTGCAGCATCCGAAATATCATTTGTGCCAAGTTTCGTCACAATCACAACAGCAGTTTTGGAGAAGAAGTTGCAAGTGTTTACGGACTGACGGATGGACGACGCGCCATCGCATAGGCTGACCGGAACTACGTTCCAGATGAGCTATAAAAAAAACATGCCAAGAAAGGTGTGCAGTGTCGTGATTTGTGTGCGTGTCTTTGCAGTTGGTGCACAGCCCACCACCTTTGGAAACGGATGCATCCTGTCTGCTGAGTACCGCAGCTCAACCAGGTATCGTATCGAGTTATTTGCATTCAGAAAAAAAGGAAAAAACAGCCATCAGGTTGCACTTTTTATCATTTATTCCTTAAAAATAATCTCAAACCCTTTTGACGTTTTCTTTTGCAGGCATAAAATTTCTTTTTGTTTTATTATTTCAGCGCTTTCTCAAGATCGTGTTGAAAATATGTTGATGAGGAAACATTGGCTCCAAAGACGAATACATTTTTTAAGAGAATGTGTCTCCGGTCATTGTGCATTTTCCCGTCGATGAGATAGTTTTCTCCATTTTTGTTCAACCCCGTCCCAAAGACTGCAGCATCGGTGATAAGAACCACTCCACTCTGGCAAAACGCAACTTTGAACTAAAACCGGCAGCCCTGATTCACGACTGTTCATTTGAAGGTACCGTTCATTTCTTACACCCACTCGTACACTCTCTATTGGTTTTTATTCTTTGTTACGTGAATAACCTTCTTTGTTTTTTTTTTGGATACAAGATCGAGGCTCGGGTAAGAATCCAACAAAAATCACAAAAAAAAACTGACACAGAAAACATACAATAAAGGGAGCGGGAGACAAAATTGGCAGAAAGAGGGAAGCACAGAAGTACAACAGCAGAGAATAGGGACAACGGAAGATCAACTCCGTCGGACGGTGGGGGCTTGGGGGGGAGGAAGCATAGAAAGGTGGGGGGGGGGGGTGGTAAAGGTATAAAACACATGGACACTGCTAGAACTTCCAGGAAAGAAAGAAGTCGGTATTTCAAAAAAAAAGTGGATCTGGGGTGAATAGACGGGGGTAGAAGAGATCAAGGTTTTGGATGGGGCAAGATAAGAGAGGGTGGTGAACAGCTGTTTTAAAGACCTGGAGGGAGGAGTGGGATTGAAGAGAGTGAGGGAGTTTGTTCCAGGGATGGGAGTAACGAGGAATAAAGGAGTGAAGGTGAGAAGAGAGTCTAGATTTTGGCAGTTTAACCATAAGAGGGTTGCTGGCAGATCTTGTGCGACCTGCAGGAATATTTGGGGGACAGAGCACAGAGAGAGCTGGGGGAGCAAGGCCAGATAGGAGTCGGCAGAAGACAGAAAGACCACCAACCTGCCTGCGGTGAGTGACTGAAAGGTCCTCGGAGTCAGCTTCATCGCGGGAGATTCCAATGATTCTGAAAGCTTTGGTTTCAACAGCGTGAAGCCGAGCTAGGTGTGAGGCAGGAGCACCGGCCTAGAGGGGAGAACAGTTTTTCATTGAGCTGCGGATGAAAGCCTTGTATGTGGTGAGGAGCTCAGGTGTGCCAAGGAAGAACTTCACACGATAAAAAGCTAATCATGTGTTTGTGGTTTATAATATTTTACAAGCCTGGCTACGCTGCTGTTAGAGTTTGTCTCGTTTTACAGTAACTGCAGACTGCGATGCAATTACATACGTTGATGTTTAAAGTTTCTGTTACATCTTATGGTCAGATGTGTGAGCCACACATGGACAGATGTCAGATGTGGTCAGATGTGTCAGATGTGTGATTATCGAGTTTTTAAAAAATACATCATTGATTCATATTTGGAGTGGAAAACATTTATTTCCCCATTTGCATCATCCTGAGTTTAAAGACTGTTGGTTTTCATTGTTTTATCCTCTCCGATAATACGTGCATATCTTGTTTATAGCTTCAGTCAGCTAACACCATGCAGTTTTGGTATACCGTCCACCAATCCATTGACGAGCAATTTTTGCAGAGCAACTGAGGCCATCTATTTTACACATACGTATGGATTGGGGCGAGAATGTATGGAGTGGGGCTAGAATTATAAGGTTGCAATAAATAGGAGATGTACTGTTCATAAGGGAACATAAGGTAGGGTAGAGGGTAGAGGAGAAGGGTATCTTCTCTGATATGCAGCACGTTGCTGCGGGTTACATCATTCCTGTAGGTTGGGACAGGGATTTGTATTTTGTTCAGGATGCCGATGATAACGCAAACCTACTCTTCATTGTAAGACACTGTGGGATATTTGCTCAGCATGGCTTTTATATTTACAGCGTGGCTCTTAGATGTTCTGATGTACATCAAAGATATTGCAAACAATGGGGTTCAAAAGTTAACTTCCTGATCTTCTCCTCCAACCTATCCCAAAGCGATGAAATGGTACCAGTGGCGTCGTCAGGAAAACGAGGTGAGATATCCATCCGAACGACTCTGCCATAATTATCCCGTCCTCCAGGTAGCGGGAGATGGGTTTTGCGTGTGTGTGCAGGTTTGCTTGTGCCTCCTGGTTATAACTTTTTTGAAACCATAAATTGAGCATTTGTCATCAAATTTTCAAAAAGCCTTTATTGTGAGATTATGGACAACACTCATTAAAAATAGGAGCACGGGTCCCGAAACTCACATACGTCAGCAGCAATCGCCAATGACGTCATCAAGTTTTGCTGCTGATGCAATGCCCTCTGTCGGTAAGGGCAGGTATTTTTTTGCGTTTTCGGCCTGATTTCAACCAGTTAATGAGCGCAGATGTTGATGCTGTCAATGCACCTTCGTTAAGCATCAGATATGAAGGATGAGGTCAAGTTTCATCAAAATCATATGTTTGGTTCAACCGAAAATGACTGAAGTGTTTACAGACTCTGACTTTGGCTTTTGACTTTGGCTTTCACTCACTCTCTGGCTGACTGACTTACCAATGGACTCTGCTCAATCACATAAGCTCACTGGATTGAAGTCCAGGTGAGCTAATTATGTTACATTTTTATTCCATGGCATGAAGTGAAAAGTGGGCTTAAGCAATTTGTTCAGTTTGTCTGTCTGTCCACAACGTCAGTTTATGATCGAGGAACAAGTTAATCCCAATCGAACGTTATATTTTGAACACGAGTTGCAACATGAATCAGAAACTGAACATGTAATTTAACAGGACTTTGGCTCCGAATTTGTCTTGATCGCTCACGTGCTGAGTGGAGTGAGATCATATTGTCACTCTGCCTGTCTGGCAGTCAAATAGAATTGAAAAGAATTGAATCATCAAACTTACTGTTTTTGAGGATGTCAGAAAGGACACAAACAAGCACAAATAACTAATTAAGGAAGAACATAACTAATATAATATAATAATTAATATATAATATAATAACTAATAACAATAATATTACTCATAATAATATATAATATAATAACTCATATAACTAATAACAAATAACTAACGTGTTAACTAATGTGGTGTGAAAGACGCTGCATCAACGGTGGTAAACTTCCCAAAAAATTCTTCAACTTTTAAAATATTTTTCATCATTTTTGAAAACTTTTACTTTGTTTCAATTGAAAATATATATTTGAACACTGGAGAATACAAATCGTCCTTTTTGCCACTTTCAAAAACCTTTCCTTTGGCAGTAATTGGACAAAATATTACAGCATTTTACATCATCTTGACCAATCCAATTTGCCGCTTACAGCCCATGTCCATGTCCTTTTTTCTCAAGAAAGCATGGCGAAAGTATTCTATGAACTCTCTAGTTGTTTTTAAAGCTGTTGCCAAGAAGGGTGTGCAATGTCGTAATTTGTGTGCGTGTCTCTGCAGTTGGTGCACAGCCCACCACCTTTGGAAACGGATGCATCCTGTCTGCTGAGTATCTCAGCTCAACCAGGTATGGTATCGAGTTATTTGCATTCAGAAAAAAAGGAAAAAACAGGCATCAGGTTGCACTTTGTGTCATTTATTCCTTAAAAATAATCTCAAACTCTTTTGAAGTTTTCTTTTGCAGGCCTAAAATTTCTCTGTTTTCTCATTTCAACGCTTTCTCAAGATCGTATTGAAAATATGTTGATGAGGAAACATTGGATCCAAAGACGAATACATTTTTTAAGAGAATGTGTCTCTGGTCGCTGTGCAATTTCCCGTCGATGACATAGTTTTCTCCATTTTTGTTCAACCCCGTCCCAAAGACTGCAACATCGGTGACATGAACCACTCCAATCTGGCAAAATCCAACTTGAAACTCAAAGCAGCAGCCCTGATTCACGACAGTTCAGCTGGAGGTACTGTTCATTTCTGACACCCACTCGTACACTCTCTATTGGTTTTTATTCTTTGTTACGTGCATTACTTTTTTTCTTCTTTTTTTTGTTTACAAGATTGTATTGAAAATATGTTGATGGATGAGGAAACATTGGCTCCAAAGGCGAACACATTTTTTAAGAGAATGTGTCTCTGGTCGCTGTGCAATTTCCCGTCGATGACATAGTTTTCTCCATTTTTGTTCAACCCCGTCCCAAAGACTGCAACATCGGTGTTATAAACCACTCCACTCCGGCAAAATCCAACTTTACACTCAAACCGGCAGCCCTGATCCACAACTGTTCCTCTGGAGGTACCGTTCATTTCTTACACCCACTTGTACACTCTCTATTGGTTTCTATTCTTTCTTTCGTGAATGACATTATCACAATTTTTATTGTTAATTTATCTAAGGCTTACATGGAGGAGTTCGTATTACACATATTTCACTGGTGTGCACACTCATTTTAAGCTGTCTAGCCTGGGTTTGAATTTTTTTCTTTCTTGGTATACAAGATTGAGGCTCGTGTAAGAGCTAACATTAATGACAAAAAAAACAAACAGACACATACAGTCACTTGAAAAATTAAGTACACCCCATGTACAGTTTTGGCTTTTTCAACATATTTCAACACACTGCTATTTGATCTTCATTTCAACAATATTGATAGATAAAGGTGATATAATATAACAAATATCATGAAACATTTCCATTTTGTCGTCCATTGTATAATTTAAATAAACATAAATGCAAATTTCGCATGTGGAAAAAGTAAGTACACCCTTGGCTCTAATAGGTGGTATTGCCCCCTTTGGCAGAAACAACCTCAAGTAGGCGTTTCTTATAACTGTCTACCAGTCTCTGACATCGACTCGGATAAATTTTTGCCCACTCCTCCATGCACAATTCTTTCAGCTGTGCGATGTTTGAGGGGTTTCTTGCATGCACAGCTCGTTTCAAATCCCCCCACAACATATCGATGGGATTTAGATCCGGGCTTTGACTTGGCCATTCCAGAACCCTCCATTTCTTTCTTTTCAGCCATTCCTTGGTGGATTTACTGGTATGCTTAGGGTCATTGTCATGTTGCAAGGTCCACCTTTGGTTGAGCTTCAACTCTCCAACAGATGGCCTCACATTATCCTCAGGCACCCTCTGGTACAATGAAGAATTCATAGTGGATTCTATTATGGTGAGCTGCCCAGGCCCTGATGCAGCAAAGCTGCTCCAAACCATAATATTTCCACCACCATGCTTTACAGTTGGTATCAGGTTCTTGTGGTCAAATGCTGTCTTTGGTTTTCGCCAAACATGTCTTCTGGTACTGTGGCCAAATAGCTCTACCTTTGACTCATCTGTCCAGAGCACATTGTTCCAGAAGTGCTGGTCTTTGCCTTGGTGTTCATTGGCAAACTTTAGTCTTGCCCTGATGTTCTTTCTGGACAGCAAAGGTTTCCTCCTGGCACACCTCCCATGTAGATCAAATTTGTGCAGCCTCTTTCTAATGGTAGACTCGTGCACTTTGACATCAACAGTGGCAAGAGCTACCTGTAGGTCCCGTGATGACATTCTGGGGGTTCTTAGAGACTTCTTTCAGCATCTTGCGGTCTGCTCTCGGGCTGAATTTGCTGGGGCGGCCTGGCCTGAACAAGTTGGCAGTTGTTTGGAATCTTCTCCACTTGTCGATGATCTTCCGGACAGTCGAACGATTGATTTCAAATTGTTTGGAGATCTTTTTAAATCCCTTCCCAGACTCGTAGGAATATATAACCTTCTTTCTGAAGGCCTCAGAGAGCTCTTTTGATCTAGGCATGGTGATGCCGCACACTTCAACAACAGAGAGCAAACCAAACTAAATGTCTGAGGTTTAAATAAGACAGGTTCCTCCAAGATCCTCTCTAACGATGTTCTAATCATTTGCACCTGAGCTGGTGCACCTGATTCTAATTTTAGGTATTTGAAGTCGTGATAAATGTAGGGGTGTACTTACTTTTTCCACATGCGAAATTTGCATTCATGTTTATTTAAATCATACAATGGACTACAAAATGTAAATGTTTCATGATATTTGTTATATTATATCACCTTTATCTATCAATATTGTAGAAATGAAGATCAAATAGCTGTATGTTGAAATGTGTTGAAAAAGTCAAAACTTTACATGGGGTCTACTTACTTTTTTATGTGACTGTAAGACGAAATAAAGGGAGTGGGAGACAAGATGGGGAAAGACGGGGAAGCACACAAGTACAACATTTGAGAGCAGGGACATCGGGAGATCTGTGGGAGGGAGAGGGCTTGGAGAGAGGAGGCATGGGAAGGGGGTGGAGTGTGAAACACACATGGACAGAGCTCGGACTTGCAGGAAAGAAGTTTGTATTTCATTAAAGTGGATCTGGGGTGAATTAACTGGGGTAGAAAAGATCAAGGTTTTGGATGGGGGAAGATAAGAGATGGTGGTGAACAGCTGTTTTGAAGACCTGGAGGGAGGAGTGGGATTGAAGAGAGTGAGAGAGTTTGTTCCAGAGGTGGGAGAAAAGAGCAATGAAAGAGTGAAGTTGAGCAGAGAGTCTTGATTTTGGCAGTTTCACCAGAAGAGGGTTGCTGGCAGATCTTGTGCGACCTGGAGGAGTATTTTGGGGGACAGAGCACAGACAGGGCTGGGGTGGGGGGGGGGGCTCGGCCAGATAGGAGTCGGTAGAAGACAGAAAGACCACCAATTTCGACCCAGCTATGAAATGGCATTTTGGCGTTTCATGGGCAGGACGATACATCAATGTGTGTGCCGGCCCTTGGATGGACATTGAACTGGCATCACATCTGCCACCATTTATTGGTTGACATTGAAGATCCCGCAGTGTCCTTCGCGAAGAGTAGGCGAGCTATTGCACCCTCAGGCAATGATGCTGCCCTGCAGCCTTGGGTTGCATACAAACGAAGATCACTGGGAGGATGGAGAGATCGGTGTTTTTGCCTTGGATGACATTACAGGGGTGAGTGTGAAAAATAAAAAATGCATTTGGGATTTGGCCCCCCGCTCAAAGGATCACGAGCGATGTTCTTGGATGGGAACACCACACACATCGGTTTATCTGGATTATTTTGAACATTATGCTATTCGGCAAGTCACAATGTGTGCTGAAAGGGTTGTCTGCTTTTTGAGTTGTTCCACTCATACATACATAATTAGATCACATGACTGTGTGTAGATGACCTCATAAGGGACATTTGCACAATTCTTTACAGAATATTTCACCTTTAAAACACTGGAATGCAGATAAATGTTTTTTTTCTTAAAGCAAAACATTGTCTGATTTTTGCATTACAAATGTGTTGTTTAGTCATGCGGTGCATGCCCGTCTGCTAGACAAGATATAGCTGGCTGTTGCTCTTCTTTTAAGTGGTTATTTTACCTCAACTCACCCCTGCAAACAGGTGGTCGTCATCCGATGAGAGCAAATAAAAACATCCAGCAAGATGACTCTGGGTCCATCATGCCTGTGCCACTAAAGTTGGTGGATTACTTTGTACGTACTTACATCATCTTTGCCATCCACTTTGCCTTCACTCATTACATACCTGCCTGACTCAAAGGAACCAAGCAAACCGATTACTGTGCAAACCAGACCGCTCTACGTACATACACTGCATTCTTATATTTATGATGTACATGATGGTGATTTTTTTTTACTAATCCAAACTCTGATCTCCATCCATCATTATTTCCACCATGATCCCCACAACCTCTAAAGGCACATCCATCCTCCATCTACATGCTGCGCGTATCATCTTTGACCTTTCCTAGAAGCCCATGGTATTCACTGATCCAACGCTCACGACAGCAAGTGATGCTGCCAACGTGGCTGTTTCTGTACCAACTGTGACGTCCGACCGCAGAACT